>NC_042966.1:43364846-43387346 GCF_901001165.1 Salmo trutta | reverse complement strand
TAACATTATCCTGTAGACTGGGTTTCGTAACATTATCCTGTAGACTGGGTTTCATAACATTATCCTGTAGACTGGGTTTGGTAACATTATCCTGTAGACTGGGTTTGGTAACATTATCCTGTAGACTGGGTTTGGTAACATTATCCTGTAGACTGGGTTTCGTAACATTATCCTGTAGACTGGGTGGGGTAACATTATCCTGTAGACTGGGTTTGGTAACATTATCCTGTAGACTGGGTTTGGTAACATTATCCTGTAGACTGGGTTTCATAACATTATCCTGTAGACTGGGTTTCATAACATTATCCTGTAGACTGGGTTTCATAACATTATCCTGTAGACTGGGTACTGTGTGTGGGTAAACATTATCCTGTAGACTGGGTTGCATAACATTATCCTGTAGACTGGGTTTGGTAACATTATCCTGTAGACTGGGTTTGGTAACATTATCCTGTAGACTGGGTTTGGTAACATTATCCTGTAGACTGGGTTTCATAACATTATCCTGTAGACTGGGTTCATAACATTATCCTGTAGACTGGGTTTGGTAACATTATCCTGTAGACTGGGTTTGGTAACATTATCCTGTAGACTGGGTTTGGTAACATTATCCTGTAGACTGGGTTTGGTAACATTATCCTGTAGACTGGGTTTCGTAAGTGGATGTTGTTGGAATCTCAATTAAAGTCAATTAAAATAATATATGTTATTTATTAATACTTGGGCTTGTTAATCAGCACCAACAACATGACAGCACACCACAACCACAACACAACCAAACCACACCACAACCACACCCAAACCACAACCACAACACAACCAAACCACAACCACACCACAACCACACCACACCACAACCACAACCACAGTTGTGTTGGTGATGGCGTGTCCACTGGAGCCGAATTCTTCTTCTCGTTTTTAGCCTATAGGAGTGGAACCCGGTCGTCTGCTGTAATAGTTGCCTGTTAGCGCCCGTTAGCGCCCGTTAGCGCCTGTTAGCGCCCATTAGCGCCGCCTGTTAGCTTGCACGATTCTTGCCATTCTCCTTCGACCTCTTTCATCAAATGAGCTGTTTTCATCCACAGGACTGCCGCTGACTGGATGTTTTTTGTTTGTCGCACCATTCTCAGTAAACCCTAGACATTGTCGTGCGGGAAAAGCCCAGGAGGCCGGTGGTTTCTGAGATACTGAAACCGGCGAGCCTGGTACTGACTTACTGTCTGTAGGAGCAAACCATTTTCGTGATGGATTGGTGTACCTAATAAACTGGCCACTGAGTGTATACTTGAGGCGCTTGGTATTTTTGGTTTTATGTATTCAAGTCAAGTATTCTCCTCTCCATGTATCCTCATGTGCTTCCCTCATATGCACCCCCTCTTCCTCCCCCTCGTCTTCCTCCCCCTCGTCTTCCTCCCCCTCGTCTTCCTCCTCTCGTCTTCCTCCTCTCGTCTTCCTCCTCTCGTCTTCCTCCTCTCGTCTTCCTCCCCCTCGTCTTCCTCCTCTCGTCTTCCTCTCGTCTTCCTCCTCTCGTCTTCCTCCCCCTCGTCTTCCTCCTCTCGTCTTCCTCTCGTCTTCCTCCTCTCGTCTTCCTCCCCCTCGTCTTCCTCCCCCTCTTCTTCCTCCTCTCTTCTTCCTCTCTTCTTCCTCCTCTCTTCCATCTCGTCATCATCCCATCTATCTAGTGTGTTTTTTGTTTATATTTCTCCAATAGAGCAGTAGACTACCACCCTCTGGCATCTGCTCAAAGCACAGCAGTACCTCTCTACACCATCCAGCTCAAGACTCAAAACATTCATTCCCTCCCTCCCTCCCTCCCTCTCTCCAACCCTCCCTCCCTCTCCACCCCTCCCTCCCTCCCCCTCTCTCTCAACCCTCCCTCCCTCCCTACCCCTCCCTCCCTCCCTCTCCAACCCTCCCTCCCTCCCCTACCCCTCCCTCCCTCCCTCTCCACCCCTCCCTCCCTCGCCCCTCTCTCTCCAACCCTCCATCCCTCCCTCCCTACCCCTCCCTCCCTCCCCCCTCTCTCTCAACCCTCCCTCCCTCCCTCCCTACCCCTCCCTCCCTCCCTCTCTCCCTACCCCTCCCTCCCTCCCTCCCTCTCTCCCTACCCCTCCCTCCCTCCCTCTCCACCCCTCCCTCCCTCCCCCCTCTCTCTCCAACCCTCCCTCCCTCCCTCCCTACCCTTCCCTCCCTCCCTCCCCCCTCTCTCTCCAACCCTCCCTCCCTACCCCTCCCTCCCTCCCTCCCTCTCTCCCTCCATCCATCGAACAGAGACAGACTTCATTCTGGCGTGTCTTCATGAGGCTTTTCCTGTCAATCTCCCAGCAGCAGAGTTAAAACACACATAGTGTTAGATCGCTCTATGCCTTGGCTACAAGTCCTAATCTGGGGCTGACACATTTTCTTCAGCAGGCTGTGTGTGTGTGTGTGTGTGTGTGTGTGTGTAATTGACGGCTGATGTGGAGCTTCCTGTATAGGTCATGGCAGGGTCACACTCTGATGTACCAATCAGCCAATCAGCAAGCTGTTGCTTCTCAACCCCTGTCTGTCTGTCTGTCTGTCTGCCTGCCTGCCTGCCTGTCTGTCTGTCTGATTGGACAGGAATAAACCAAGGTTATCATGCCAGCGTTCGGACGGTGTGTGTGTGTGTGTATGTGCATTAGTCGGTGTGTTGATGTTGGTCTCTGGCACTTGTCAAGCCTCTTACCTGCTGCCGGACAGATGGGCTGCATAGTGGACCTCTCCCCCTCCACTATCTCCCTCTCCCCCTCTCTCTCCCTCTCCACCTCTCCACTATCTCCCTCTCCCCCTCCACACCTCTCCACCTCTCCCACTCCTCTCCCCACCTCTCCCCTCTCCCTCTCTACCTTTCCTCTCTCCCTCTCTCTTTCCTCTCTCCCGCTCCACCTCTCTCCCTCTCCACCTCTCCACCTCTCTCCCGCTCCACCTCTCTCCCGCTCCACCTCTCCTGCTCCACCTCTCTCCCGCTCCACCTCTCCCCCGCTCTCCACCTCCCCTGCTCCACCTCTCTCCCGCTCCACCTCTCTACTCATATAAGCAGGTAACACACACTACAGACTGAATCCATTCCTGTGGTGGTGTGTTTGTGTGTGTGGGCAGTGCCCCAGGGCCGTAGTGTTTATGGGGATTATGAAAGCAGATGGACTGACATGCTGACTGGTAAGGCTTCATTAACCATTACTCTGCCACACACACACACACACACGGCCAGGGTTCATTAACTCTGTGTGTCACAAATATGCCGCACTCTCCCGCACTCCAATCCACCTTACGCTGGCACAGAGGCCCACAGGAGGTGTGTGTGTGTGTGTGTGTGTGTGTGTGTGTGTGTATTAGATGGTACATTTAACATTTAAGTCATTTAGCAGACGCTCTTATCCAGAGCATGTACTCCACACAAGTGAAAGGCGTAAGGACGTTTATTGATCACGAGAGTCTCATTTGAGGTTGGAGTTCCGCTCGTGTGTGTGTGTGTGTGTGTGTGAGAGAGAATTGCGTGTGTCTGGTGCCACAGCAAGGTTGGTGTGTGTGTGTGTGTGTGTGTGTGTGAGCAGGGTTGGTGTGTCAGAGTAGGAAACTAGGCTCCATGGTGGATTTAATAGGGGAGAAACAGGAAACTAGGCTCCATGATGGATCTAATAGGGAGAAACAGGAAACTAGGCTCCATGGTGGATCTAATAGGGAGAAACAGGAAACTAGGCTCCATGGTGGATCTAATAGGGAGAAACAGGAAACTAGGCTCCATGGTGGATCTAATAGGGAGAAACAGGAAACTAGGCTCCATGGTGGATCTAATAGGGAGAAACAGGAAACTAGGCTCCATGGTGGATCTAATAGGGAGAAACAGGAAACTAGGCTCCATGGTGGATCTAATAGGGAGAAACAGGAAACTTGGCTCCATGATGGATCTAAAAGTGAGCATTCATCTTGGTGTTCTTCTATCCATGAAGGTTCCTTATTGAGGGCTGGCCTAGTAGGATGAATAGGGATGAATAGGGATAGTTATATTTCAGACTGACAGACAGACCAGATGGGTATTGGAGGATATTTTAGAGCCCTGAGGGGTAGGTACAGCGGTTTCCCAGCATGGTCGTTGGGAAGTGATCCAAGACCCTTCTCCAGGAGAAGAAGAGGAGGAGAGGAGAAGAGGAGAGGAGGATAGGAGAAGGAGAGGAGAAGAGGAGGAGAAGAAGAGGAGAAGAAGAGGAGAAGAAGAGGAGAGAAGAAGAGGAGGAGAGGAGAAGAGGAGAGGAGGAGAGGATAAGAGGAAAAGGAGAGGAGAGGAGGAGAGGAGAAGAGGAAAAGGAGAGGAGAGGAGGAGGAGAGGAGAGGAGAGGAGGAGGAGGAGGAGGAGAGGAGGAGAGGAGAGGAGGAGGAGAGGAAAGGAGAGGAGAGAGGAGAGGAGGAGAGGAGAAGAGGAAAAGGAGAGGAGAGGAGGAGAGGAGGAGAGGAGGAGAGGAGAAGAGTTAAAGGAGAGGAGAGGAGGAGAAGAAGAGGAGAGGAGAGGAGGAAGAGGAGGAGAGGAGAAGAGGAGGAGAGGAGGAGAAGAAGAGGAGAGGAGGAGAAGAGGAGAAGAGGAGGAGAAAAGAGGAGGAGAGGAAAAGAGGAGGAGAGGAGGAGAGGAAAAGAGGAGGAGAGGAGAAGAGGAGGAGAGGAGGAGGAGAGGAAAAGAGGAGGAGAGGAGAAGAGGAGGAGAGGAGGAGAGGAGGAGAGGAGGAGAAGAGGAGAGGAAAAGAGGAGGAGAGGAGAAGAGGAGGAGAGGAGGAAGAGGAGGAGAGGAGAAGAGGAGGAGAGGAGGAGAAGAAGAGGAGAGGAGGAGAAGAGGAGAAGAAGAGGAGAGGAGGAGAAGAGGAGAAGAGGAGGAGAAGGAGAAAAGAGGAGGAGAGGAAAAGAGGAGGAGAGGAGAAGAGGAGGAGAGGAGGAGGAGAGGAAAAGAGGAGGAGAAGAAGAGGAGGAGGAGAAGAGGAGAAGAGGAGAAGGAGAAGAGGAGGAGAAGGAGAAAGAGGAGGAGAGGAAAAGAGGAGGAGAGGAGAAGAGGAGGAGAGGAGAGGAGGAGAGGAGGAGAGGAAAGAGGAGGAGAGGAGAAGAGGAGGAGAGGAGAGAGGAGGAGGAGGAGGAGGAGGAGAGGAGAGGAAAAGAGGAGGAGAGGAAAAGAGGAGGAGAGGAGGAGGAGAGGAGGAGGAGAGGAGGAGGAGAGGAGGAGAGGAAAAGAGGAGGAGAGGAGGAGGAGAGGAGGAGAGGAGGAGGAGAGGAGGAGAGGAAAAGAGGAGGAGAGGAGGAGGAGAGGAGGAGAGGAGGAGGAGAGGAGGAGAGGAGAGAAGAGGAGGAGGAGAGGAGGAGAGGAGGAGAAGAAGAGGAGAGGAGGAGAAGAGGAGGAGAGGAGGAGAGGAGAAGAGGAGAGGAGGAGGAGAGGAGACCAGTCATGTAGTAGAGCGTGAACTCAAGTCAACTCAGTTCCTTTTAAATACTGTAACTATGTGTGTGTACAGTACCTGTTCACAAACACACCCCCTAAAAATGTACAATCATCATGTACTATGCACTGTCAGTAAAAAAAAAAAATTGCCTTCTGGTAAGCTACCATCACATCAGCATTTCCAAGGGTACAGGGAAAGACAGTAAAGTTACTACGGCAACAATTATGCTCAGATCACTTCCTGGTGTTAGAGTCCCTCTAAAACTACCCACCAATAGCCATTAGCTTTCCACAATACAATGTGTATTTTGGACCAATCAGAGGCTGAGGCAGCCAATAGTGATGTAAAACAGTATAGTAGTCATTTACAGACAAACATGCAGGACTAAAATAGCAGCTTTAAAAAGCACAATGCCAGTATATTCCTCTGACTGGAAATGGATCATGATGCCTCTGACCTTGTTGATAACATGGGTGCACCTCAGCCACGCTCAAGGTCCTAAACGATATCTTAACCGCCATCGATAAGAAACAATACTGTGCAGCCGTATTCGTCGACCTGGCCAAGGCTTTCGACTCTGTCAATCACCACATCCTCATCGGCAGACTCAACAGCCTTGGTTTCTGTAATGACTGCCTCGCCTGGTTCACCAACTACTTCTCAGATAGAGTTCAGTGTGTCAAATCGGAGGGCCTGTTGTCCGGGCCTCTGGCAGGCTCTATGGGGGTGCCACAGGGTTCAATTCTTGGGCCGACTCTCTTCTCTGTATACATCAATGATGTCGCTCTTGCTGCTGGTGAGTCTCTGATCCACCTCTACGCAGACGACACCATTCTGTATACTTCTGGCCCTTCTTTGGACACTGTGTTAACTACCATCCAGACGAGCTTCAATGCCATACAACTCTCCTTCCGTGGCCTCCAACTGCTCTAAAACACAAGTAAAACTAAATGCATGCTTTTCAATCGATCGCTGCCTGCACCTGCCCGCCCGTCCAGCATCACTACTCTGGACGGCTCTGACTTAGAATATGTGGACAACTACAAATACCTGGGTGTCTGGTTAGACTGTAAACTCTCCTTCCAAACTCACATCAAACATCTCCAATCCAAAATGAAATCTAGAATCGGCTTCCTATTTCGCAACAAGGCATCTTTTACTCATGCTGCCAAACATACCCTCGTAAAACTGACTATCCTACCGATCCTCGACTTCGGCGATGTCATTTACAAAATAGCCTCCAATACCCTACTCAATAAATTGGATGCAGTCTATCACAGTGCCCTCCGTTTTGTCACCAAAGCCTCATATACTACCCACCAGACTTAGGTACTTTCAGTTGGTTTTGGCTGAGTTCCTGCCTGGTACTGTGTTCCGGTCAGAGGGTAGCCAGTCTTTGAATTGAGATTTGAGGAGGCTGACAGCAAACTACGTGCAGAGTTGTTTCCTTCTTTCAGGGGTAAGGACAGTGTCTGTAGTACCAGGGTCTGTAGTACCAGGGTCTGTAGCGCCAGGGTCTGTAGTGCCAGGGTCTGTAGGGTCTGTAGTACCAGGGTCTGTAGCGCCAGGGTCTGTAGTACCAGGGTCTGTAGGGTCTGTAGTACCAGGGTCTGTAGTGCCAGGGTCTGTAGTGCCAGGGTCTGTAGTGCCAGGGTCTGTAGGGTCTGTAGTACCAGGGTCTGTAGTGCCAGGGTCTGTAGTGCCAGGGTCTGTAGTGCCTCAGTATAAGTGGAGTATCCTCCAAGGATGGTGCGGCACAAGCTCTTCTGAAAGAGCTCCAGGTCATCAGACAAGGAGCAGCAGATTCCAGGGTGAGGCCTAATGTAGTCTGTTGTAAATGCTCACCAGGTCTTCAGTCAGACAAGGCCTGGGAAAAGGAGCAGCAGATTCCAGGGTGAGGCCTAATGTAGTCTGTTGTAAATGCTCACCAGGTCTTCAGTCAGACAAGGCCTGGGAAAAGGAGCAGCAGATTCCAGGGTGGGGCCTAATGTAGTCTGTTGTAAATGCTCACCAGGTCTTCAGTCAGACAAGGCCTGGGAAAAGGAGCAGCAGATTCCAGGGTGGGGCCTAATGTAGTCTGTTGTAAATGCTCACCAGGTCTTCAGTCAGACAAGGCCTGGGAAAAGGAGCAGCAGATTCCAGGGTGGGGCCTAATGTAGTCTGTTGTAAATGCTCACCAGGTCTTCAGTCAGACAAGGCCTGGGAAAAGGAGCAGCAGATTCCAGGGTGGGGCCTAATGTAGTCTGTTGTAAATGCTCACCAGGTCTTCAGTCAGACAAGGCCTGGGAAAAGGAGCAGCAGATTCCAGGGTGGGGCCTAATGTAGTCTGTTGTAAATGCTCACCAGGTCTTCCTGTGATAAGCTGAATCTTTTGAGGCAGGAAAGAAAAAAAAAAAGACATTTCTGTTGCTCTTGGTTACCGTATTAACAACATGCTCAATCCTTCTGCACCGTTACCCTTAGAATCTTCACACTATCATCAGGAAGTGTTCGTGCTGATGTCATTCCTGTAGCATTGGCCTCAGTGGTAGTGGTGTAAAAAGTACTTAAGTATTTATTTATATTTAAACCTTTATTTAACTAGGCAAGTCAGTTAAGAACAAATTCTTATTTTACAATGACGGCCTACACCGGCCAAACCCCGGTGCACTGCCCTATAGGACTCCCAATCACGCCCGTGTTGTGATACAGCCTGGATTCAAACCAGGGTGTCTGTAGTGATGCTTCTAGCACTGAGATGCAGTGCCTTAGTCCGCTGCGCCACTCTGTAAAAATACTTTAAAAGTACGACTTAAGTAAAAAAATTTTGGTGTATCTGTACTTTACTGTTTATTATTATTTTGCCAACTTTTACTTCACTACATTCCTAAAGAAAAGTATATACTTTTTACTCCATACATTTTCCCTGACAACCAAAAGTACTTGTTACATTTTGACAGGAAAATGGTCCAATTCACACACTTATCAAGAGAACATCCCTGGTCATCCCTACTGCCTCTTATCTGGCGGACTCACTAAACAGAAATGCTTCGTTTGTAAATGGTGTCTGAGTGTTGGAGTGTGCCCCTGGCTATCTGTAAATTACAAAAATAAGGTAACTGTACCTCCTGGTTTGCATAATATAAGGAATTTTAAATGGTTTATACTTTTACTTTTGATACTTAAGTACATTTTAGCAATTTACTTTAGATACTTAAGTAGTTTTAAAACCAAATACTTGTAGACTTTTACTCAAGTAGTATTTTACTGGGTGACTTTCACTTTTACTTGAGTCATTTTCTATTAAGGAATCTTTACTTTTACTCAAGAATGACAATTGCAGTAACTTTTTCCACCACTGCTCAGTGGCAGTGCCAGAAGTGTGTGCGCGTGCGTGTTTGTGTGTGCGTGTGTTTGCGGAGGTAGCATGACAGCAGACAGCATTGTTGGTTAAGGGCTTCTAAGTAAGCATTTCACGGTAAGGTCCACATCGGCGGTATGTGACAAATAAAATTTGATTTGAAATAAGTGATTTGCTCATCCAGGATTTTTCTGGGTAATTACAACAAGAGGGACTTCCTTACTCCTCTCCTCCTCCGCTCTAGAGATCAAAGACGCATGCATGTGATCCCTCTACTCTCACACACAGAGAGAGAGAGAGAGATAGACAGAGAGAGAGATATAGACAGAGAGAGATATATAGACAGAGAGAGATATATAGACAGAGAGACAGAGAGAGATAGAGACAGAGAGACAGAGAGAGATAGAGACAGAGAGACAGAGAGAGATAGAGACAGAGAGACAGAGAGAGATAGAGACAGAGAGACATAGAGATATATAGACAGAGAGACAGAGAGAGATAGAGACAGAGAGGACAGAGAGATAGAGAGAGAACAGAGAGAGACAGAGAGACTAGAGAGGATAGAGAGACAGACAGAGAGATAGAGAGACAGAGAGGACAGAGAGACAGAGACAGAGAGACAGAGAGACAGAGAGACAGAGAGACAGAGAGACAGAGAGACAGAGAGATAGAGACAGAGAGACAGACAGAGACAGAGAGATATAGACAGAGACAGAGAGACAGAGACAGAGAGACAGAGAGATATAGAGATATAGAGAGACAGAGACAGAGACAGAGAGACAGACGAGAGACAGAGACATAGACAGAAAGACAGAGAGATACTAGACAGAGAGACGGAGAGACACTAGAGACATAGACAGAGAGACAGAGAGATAGAGAGACAGAGATAGAGAGACAGAGATAGAGAGACAGAGATAGAGAGACAGAGATAGAGAGACAGAGAAGAGAGACAGACGATAGAGAGACAGAGATAGAGAGACAGAGATAGAGAGACAGAGATAGAGAGACAGAGATAGAGAGACAGAGATAGAGAGACAGAGATAGAGAGACAGAGATAGAGAGACAGAGATAGAGAGACAGAGATAGAGAGACAGAGATAGAGAGCGAGGGCGTAGGAGAGGAACTGAGAACGACGAGAGGAGCCGCAAGAGTTACACAACTTGTTTTAACCTTTATTGTAGTCCTCTCTTTCATCCCTCCATCTCCCCCTCTCCCCCTCTCATCACCCTCTCCCCCCTCATCCCCGAGTCTCCCGCAAGTCTAGTTGAGCGTTCTGTGTTGCTCTGTGCAACACTCTGTTACTCCAGCCCATCACTGTATAACTGTCACATCACACACTCACGCTTGCACAGGCAGAAGAAAGAGAAGAAGCGGCTATGAGTGACAGGACACCACACACACCCACACACACATGCTAACAAGGTGGTTTTCTGCTGAGTTACGGCTTTGAATCACTATCATAATACCGCTGTTGCTGCTACTTGCGTGAGAGGTTTAGAATGTCTTCGGGGATATGATATTAAATGCTAACCTCCGCTGTTTCATTGTAATGGTGTGAGAGCGTTAAGCATGTCTTGGGGTTATGATTATAAAATGCTAACCTCCCCTGTTATTGTAATGGTGAGAGGTTAGCATGTCTTGGGGGTATGATATAAAATGCTAACCTCCCCTGTTATTGTGATGGTGAGAGGTTAGCATGTCTTGGGGGTATGATATAAAATGCTAACCCCCTGTTATTGTAATGGTGAGAGGTTAGCATGTCTTGGGGTATGATATAAAATGCTAACCACCCTGTTATTGTGATGGTGAGAGGTTAGCATGTCTTGGGGGTATGATATAAATGCTAACCTACCCTGTTATTGTGATGGTGAGAGGTTAGCATGTCTTGGGGGTATGATAAAATGCTAACCTCCCCTGTTATTGTAATGGTGAGAGGTTAGCATGTCTTGGGGGTATGATATAAAATGCTAACCTCCCCTGTTATTGTGATGGTGAGAGGTTAGCATGTCTTGGGGGTATGATATAAAATGCTAACCTACCCTGTTATTGTAATGGTGAGAGGTTAGCATGTCTTGGGGTATGATATAAAATGCTAACCTACCCTGTTATTGTGATGGTGAGAGGTTAGCATGTCTTGGGGTATGATAAAATGCTAACCTACCCTGTTATTGTGATGGTGAGAGGTTAGCATGTCTATGGGGTTATGATATATAAAATGCTAATCTCCTCTGTTATTGTAATGGTGAGAGGTTAGCAGTCTTGGGGTAATGATATAAAATGCTAACCTCCCCTGTTATTGTAATGGTGAGAGGTTAGCATGTCTTGGGGGTATGATATAAAATGCTAACCTCCTCTGTTATTGTAATGGTGAGAGGTTAGCATGTCTTCTTGGGGGGTTATATGATATGTGTTGTCTAACTTTCTTTAACTCATAATTATTCACGATTTCACTT
This sequence comes from Salmo trutta, assembly GCF_901001165.1. Lineage (NCBI taxonomy): Eukaryota > Metazoa > Chordata > Actinopteri > Salmoniformes > Salmonidae > Salmo > Salmo trutta. The sequence continues at coordinate 43,376,115 of NC_042966.1, read as the reverse complement.
CAGGATTATCCCGTAGTCATTCGGGTAACATCCACATTAACGCTAGAATCTTTAGAAATATATTCTATTTTTATTTACACTAAAAGTGACTTCCAAAATGACCACAATACATTATTTACCATTAATTTCTATTGTGCCACCACAAAATAATCTGAAACCACACCCAAAACACACTGACAAATGTCCCCATCCAACAAGTTCGTAGAGTCACAGGCCTTGATGGTCGTCATCTGGTTGGTTTGGAATATGGGACCAAATACTTTTTGTGTTTAACACCTCCAGCAATTATATCTCTGAGTGCATATATATATATTCAGCTTCACAAGCTGTCGGTCTTTAGTACGTTCTATGGAGGGTCTTAAACTACAGTCATTTATGTCTGAGATTAAATGATCACGGGCATTCCAACATGGGCATTCCATCACGGGCATTCCATCACGGGCATTCCATCAAGGGCGTCCTAACACGGGCGTTCTAACACGGGCGTTCCAACACGGGCGTTCCAACACGGGCGTTCCAACACGGGCGTTCCAACACGGGCGTTCCAACACGGGCGTTTTAACACGGGCATTCCATCACGGGCATTCCATCACGGGCATTCCATCACGGGCATTCCATCACGGGCATTCCAACACGGGCATTCCAACACGGGCATTCCAACACGGGCATTCCATCACGGGCATTCCATCACGGGCATTCCATCACGGGCATTCCATCACGGGCATTCCATCACGGGCATTCCAACACGGGCATTCCATCACGGGCATTCCAACACGGGCATTCCAACACGGGCATTCCAACACGGGCATTCCAACACGGGCATTCCATCACGGGCATTCCATCACGGGCATTCCATCACGGGCATTCCATCACGGGCATTCCATCACGGGCATTCCAACACGGGCATTCCAACACGGGCATTCCAACACGGGCATTCCAACACGGGCATTCCATCACAGGCATTCCATCACGGGCATTCCAACACGGGCATTCTAACATGGGCATTCTAACATGGGCATTCCATCACGGGCATTCTAACATGGGCATTCCATCACGGGCATTCCATTACGGGCGTTCCATTACGGGCGTTCCAACACGGGCGGGCGTTCCAACACGGGCGGGCGTTCCAACACGGGCGGGCGTTCCAACACGGGCGGGCGTTCCAACACGGGCGGGCGTTCCAACACGGGCGTTCTAACACGGGCATTCTAACACGGGCATTCTAACACGGGCATTCTAACACGGGCATTTTAACATGGGCATTCCAACACGGGCATTCCAACATGGGCATTCCAACACGGGCATTCCCACACAGGCATTCCAACACGGGCATTCCAACACGGGCATTCTGGGCATTCTAACATGAGCATTCTGGGCATTCTAACATGGGCATTCTGGGCATTCCATCATGGGCATTCCAACATATCTGTAAGCCTTCAGCATCATCAATAGCGACTCCCAGGTCTTCCTCACATTATAGTTTTTTATGTTTTGTGTCATCAGAAAGAGTCTCTATCAAGTTATGATACAGTTTGGAAATCAACATCAGAGGTTTGTCAGACTGCTTTTAAAATAGTTTACATCTTTGAAGCTTCTTGCAGAGAGAATAAAGTGTTGTATCTGGAAAGGTTTACCATCAGACTGGTCTTCCCTGGCTGCTAGACCTCAGCACCATCACAGACTGGTCTTCCACCATCACAGACTGGTCTCCCCTGGCTGCTAGACCTCAGCACCATCAGACTGGTCTCCCCTGGCTGTTAGACCTCAGCACCATCACAGACTGGTCTTCCCTGGCTGCTAGACCTCAGCACCATCAGACTGGTCTACCCTGGCTGCTAGACCTCAGCACCATGAGACTGGTCTCCCCTGGCTGCTAGACCTCAGCACCATCAGACTGGTCTCCCCTGGCTGCTAGACCTCAGCACCATCAGACTGGTCTCCCCTGGCTGTTAGACCTCAGCACCATCACAGACTGGTCTTCCCTGGCTGCTAGACCTCAGCACCATCAGACTGGTCTCCCCTGGCTGCTAGACCTCAGCACCATCAGACTGGTCTCCCCTGGCTGTTAGACCTCAGCACCATCACAGACTGGTCTCCCCTCACAGACTGGTCTCCCCTGGCTGCTAGACCTCAGCACCATCAGACTGGTCTCCCCTGGCTGTTAGACCTCTGCACCATCAGACTGGTCTCCCTGGCTGTTAGACCTCAGCACTATCAGACTGGTCTCCCCTGGCTGCTAGACCTCAGCACCATCACAGACTGGTCTCCCCTGGATGCTAGACCTCAGCACCATCAGACTGGTCTTCCCTGGCTGTTTAGACCCTCAGCACCATCACAGACTGGTCTCCCCTGGCTGCTAGACCTCAGCACCATCAGACTGGTCTTCCCTGGCTGTTAGACCTCAGCACTATCAGACTGGTCTCCCTGGCTGCTAGACCTCAGCACCATCAGACTGGTCTCCCTGGCTGCTAGACCTCAGCACCATCAGACTGGTCTTCCCTGGCTGCTAGACCTGAGCACCATCAGACTGGTCTTCCCTGGCTGTTAGACCTCAGCACCATCACAGACTGGTCTTCCACCATCACAGACTGGTCTTCCACCATCACAGACTGGTCTTCCCTGGCTGCTAGACCTCAGCACCATCAGACTGGTCTTCCCTGGCTGCTAGACCTCAGCACCATCACAGACTGGTCTTCCACCATCACAGACTGGTCTTCCACCATCACAGACTGGTCTTCCCTGGCTGCTAGACCTCAGCACCATCAGACTGGTCTTCCCTGGCTGCTAGACCTCAGCACCATCAGACTGGTCTTCCCTGGCTGCTAGACCTCAGCACCATCAGACTGGTCTTCCCTGGCTGCTAGACCTCAGCACCATCAGACTGGTCTTCCCTGGCTGCTAGACCTCAGCACCATCAGACTGGTCTTCCCTGGCTGCTAGACCTCAGCACCATCAGAGGTCTTCCCTGGCTGCTAGACCTCAGCACCATCAGACTGGTCCCCTGGCTGCTAGACCTCAGCACCATCAGACTGGTCTCCCCTGGCTGCTAGACCTCAGCACCATCAGACTGGTCTTCCCTGGCTGCTAGACCTCAGCACCATCAGACTGGTCTTCCCTGGCTGCTAGACCTCAGCACCATCAGACTGGTCTTCCCTGGCTGCTAGACCTCAGCACCATCAGACTGGTCTTCCCTGGCTGCTAGACCTCAGCACCATCAGACTGGTCTTCCCTGGCTGCTAGACCCTCCGCACCATCAGACTGGTCTCCCCTGGCTGCTAGACCTCAGCACCATCAGACTGGTCTTCCCTGGCTGCTAGACCTCAGCACCATCAGACTGGTCTTCCCTGGCTGCTAGACCTCAGCACCATCACAGACTGGTCTTCCCTGGCTGCTAGACCTCAGCACCATCAGACTGGTCTTCCCTGGCTGCTAGACCTCAGCACCATCAGACTGGTCTTCCCTGGCTGCTAGACCTCAGCATGCCTCATCTGAGCAGGATCAGATGAGGCATGACAAAGAATTACCATGGTGTACATTTATACATTATATTATCCAAGAATAGAAATGGTTCAATAATTGAAATGACCATTATTCCCATATCCCAGACTGTAGCTTTAAGCTGCTGTCCTGTAGCTACTGTAGATCTACCCATCAACTCGTATCCATTTACTTACTGTTATAATATACTGCAAAATTCACCTGAGCTCCGTAGGCTGGTCTTCAGTCGAGAGGCGATGAAACATTGTATTATTAGCTAATGTCAGGTACAATACTGACTCATCACAAGGACTAAATACTTCTGTTACGTCAAAAAATGACTGCTGTTACCTTGCCAGCTACATCACTCAAATAAAGAGTTAGCCAGTTTTCTGCTCTGCTTGCTTTTTTTTACACCTCAGAGAAAAAGCGCCCGCACAGAGACAGCAGTTTCCTCTGTTCATTCCTACACATCCCGTGGCCTTTCAGCAGCTGTCTGAATGCTCTGTTGTGTACGCTCAAGTCCTAAATCCAGCAGACTGAAACTGCCAAACAGCCTATCCACTTTTTGTATCACAGTGCAATAATAAAACTGTGTGTGGTGTGTGTGGGGAAAGGGGGGGGGGGGGGGGAATCAATTTCGGAATGTGGGGGGGGTCATGTTCCCTAGCAAAAGGTGCCCCTGCTGACAAAACTAGTTTAATAATATTTAAAAGAGAGACCCACACCACACACACCTCCAAGAGCTGGCAACACACACCTCCAAGAGCTTGACAACATACACCTCCAAGAGCTGACAACACACACACACACACACACACACACACACACACACACACACACACACACACACACACACACACACCACACCACACACACACAGCTCCAAGAGCTGACAACACACAGCTCCAAGAGCCTGACAACACACAGCTCCAAGAGCTGACAACACACACACACACACACACCACACACACAGTCCAAGAGCTGACAACACACACACACACACACACACACACACACACAACAGCATCCAAGAGCTGACAAAACACAGCCTCCAAGAGCTAACACACACACACACACACACACAGCTCCAAGAGCTGACAACACACACACACACACACACACACACACACACAACACACACACACACCTCCAAGATGCTGGCCAACACACACCTCCCAGAGCTGACAACACACACCTCCAAGAGCTGACAACACACACCTCCAAGAGCTGACAACACACACCTCCAAAGCTGAACAACACACCGCCGACACAACACACCACCAAGAGCCTGCAACTACACACCTCCAAGAGCTGGCAACACACACCTCCAAGAGCTGACAACACACACCTCCAAGAGCCTGACAACACCACCGGCCACACACACACCCTCCAAGAGCTGGCAACACACACACCTCCAAGAGCTGGCAACACACACCTCCAAGAGCTGACAACAACACACACACCACAACACACACACACACACACACACACACACTCACACACACACACACACCTCCAAGAGCTCTGGTAACACGTGCCTTTATTAGGTTGGTTAACTTCTTTGCAGCTGCTACTAACCCCTGACCTCTAGGCCACACAGGACGTCCCTGGGGGAAAGTGAGGAGAGAGCCTCTCCCTCCCTCCCTCCCTACCTAACTAGGGTTGAATAGCGTGAACGGGATACTGAGATTTACTGAAATTTCCCACACAAAACCATTCCCTTTTCTCTGGATAACTGTGAGAAACCAGTGAATTATTATAATTATTTCTAATGAACAGCATGACGTGAAATGGAACTGTTTAAATTATATGTGATGTCTATATCCTGGCTTCTCTACGTCCTTCTTTCTGCTATCTGCATGATCAATCATAAACGCTCAGGGTTGGGACAGACATCTCAGTATGGAGCGTAGTTCATAATGCATGTATCACCTTTTGATTTCCTTTGAACTGTTGAAAAGGCTTGACAAGCACAGGTCTTAGAGAGAGGAAGACCACAGGTCTTAGAGAGGAGGACCACAGGTACACAGGTCTTAGAGAGGAGGACCACAGGTCTTAGAGAGGAGGACCACAGGTACACAGGTCTTAGAGAGGAGGACCACAGGTCTTAGAGAGGAGGACCACAGGTACACAGGTCTTAGAGAGGAGGACCACAGGTCTTAGAGAGGAGGACCACAGGTACACAGGTCTTAGAGAGAGAGGAGGACCACAGGTACACAGGTCTTAGAGAGAGAGGAGGACCACAGGTACACAGGTCTTAGAGAGAGAGGAGACCACAGGTACACAGGTCTTAGAGAGGAAGACCACAGGTCTTAGAGAGAGAGGAAGACCACAGGTACACAGGTCTTAGAGAGGAAGACCACAGGTCTTAGAGAGAGAGGAAGACCACAGGTCTTAGAGAGAGGAAGACCACAGGTCTTAGAGAGAGAGGAAGACCACAGGTACACAGGTCTTAGAGAGAGAGGAAGACCACAGGTCTTAGAGAGGAAGACCACAGGTCTTAGAGAGAGAGGAAGACCACAGGTCTTAGAGAGAGAGGAAGACCACAGGTCTTAGAGAGAGAGGAAGACCACAGGTCTTAGAGAGAGGAAGACCACAGGTCTTAGAGAGAGAGGAAGACCACAGGTCTTAGAGAGAGAGGAAGACCACAGGTCTTAGAGAGAGAGGAAGACCACAGGTCTTAGAGAGGAGGACCACAGGTCTTAGAGAGAGAGAAGACCACAGGTCTTAGAGAGAGAGGAAGACCACAGGTCTTAGAGAGAGAGGAAGACCACAGGTCTTAGAGAGAGAGGAAGACCACAGGTCTAAGAGAGAGAGGAAGACCACAGGTCGTGAAGAGAGGAGGTGACCACAGGTCTTAGAGAGAGAGGAAGACCACAGGTCTTAGAGAGAGAGGAAGACCACAGGTCTAAGAGAGAGAGGAAGACCACAGGTCTAAGAGAGGAAGACCACAGGTCTTAGAGAGAGAGGAAGACCACAGGTCTTAGAGAGAGAGGAAGACCACAGGTCTTAGAGAGGCGAGGAAGACCACAGGTCTTAGAGAGCATCGAGAACCGAGTAGATCGTTCTCTCTCCTCAATTACATTCAAATGTCATCCCACAATATATCAATCTCGAGATTAATATATGTACACTACCAGTCAAAAGTTTGGACATATCTACTCATTCAAGGGTTGTTTTCTTTATTTTCTACATTGTAGAATAATAGTGAAGACATCAAACTATGAAAATAACACATATGGAATCATGTAAGTAACCAAAAAAAGTGTTAAAACAAATCAAATATATTTGAATATTTTAGATCTTCAATAGTAGCCACCCCTTTGCCTTGTATCATCAGCTTTGCACACTCTTGCCATTCTCTCAACCAGCTTCATGAGGAATGCTTTTCCAACAGTCTTGAAGGAGTTCCCACATATGCTGAGCACTTGTTGGCTGCTTTTCCTTCACTCTGCAGTCCGACTCATCCCAAACCATCTCAATTTGGTTGAGGTCTGGTGATTGTGGAGGCCAGGTCATCTGATGCAGCACTCCATCACTATCCTTCTTGGTCAAATAGCCCTTAAACAGCCTGGAGGTGTGTTTTGGGTCATCGTCCTGCTGAAAAACAAATGATAGTCCCACTAAGCCCAAATGAGGGATGTAATATCGCTGCAGAATGCTGTGGTAGCCATGCTAATTAAGCTTGCCTTGAATTCTAAACAAATCACAGACAGTGTCACCAGCAAAGCACCCCCACACCATCACACCTCCTCCATGCTTCACGGTGGGAATCCATTCACCTACACTGCGTCTCACAACGACACGACGGTTGGAACTAAAAATCTCAGATTTGGACTCATCAAACCAAAGGACAGATTTCCACCGGTCTAATGTCCATTGCTCGTGTTTCTTGGCCCAAGCAAGTCTCTTCTTGTTGGTCTCCTTTAGTAGTGGTTTCTTTGCAGCAATTTGACCATGAAGGCCTGATTCACTGGGTCTCCTCCGAACAGTTGTGGCTCAGTTGGTAGAGCATGGTGTTTGCAACGCCAGGGTTGTGGGTTTGATTCCCATGGGGGACCAGTATGGAGAAAAAAAATTATGTATTCACTACAGTAAGTCACTCTGGATAAGAGTGTCTACTAAAATGTAAATGTTGAGATGTGTCTGTTACTTAAACTCTGAAGCATTTATTTGGGCTGTGATTTTTGAGGCTGGTAACTCTAATGAACTTATCCTCTGCAGCAGAGGTATCTCTGGGTCTTCCTTTCCTGTGGCGGTCCTCATGAGAGACAGTTTCATCATAGCGCTTGATGGTTTTTGCGACTGTACTTGAAGAAACTTCCAATGTTCTTGACATTTTCTGCATTGACTGACCTTCATGTCTTAAAAAGTAATGATGGACCGTCGTTCTCTTTGCTTATTTGACCTATTCTTGCCATAATATGGACTTCATCTTTATCAACTGTACCTTGTCACAACACAACTGATTGGCTCAAACGCATTAAGGAAAGAAATTCCACAAATGTACTTTTACATTTGTACTTTTACATAGCCTGGTTCCTCTCTAGGTTTCTTCCCAGGTTCTGGCCTTTCTAGGGAGTTTTTCATAGCCACCGTGCTTCTACACCTGCATTGCTTGCTGTTTGGGGTTTTAGGCTGGGTTTCTGTACAGCACTTTGTGACATCAGCTGATGTAAGAAGGGCTTTATAAAGAAATTTGATTGATTGATTGAACAAGTCACACGTTAATTGAAATGCATTCCGGTGACTACCTAATGAAATTGGTTGAGAGAATGCCAAGAGTGTGCAAAGCTGTCATCAAGGCAAAGGGTAGCTATTTTGAAGAATCTCAAAATATAAAATATATTTTGATTTGTTTAACACTTTTTTGGTTACTACATGATTCCAAATGTGTTATTTCATAGTTTTGATGTCTTCAATATTATTCTACAATGTAGAAAATAGTAAAAAAAAAAAAAAAAAACCCTGGAATGAGTAGGTGTGTCCAAACTTTTCCCTGCTACTGTAGGGGTTTGTTCCCTTTTGGGCTGAGAGTGTCAGTTTCTTGTCCAGTCGCAACAGACTAGTACATGCCCCTGGGCCTCTAGGATGGAGAAGCTGTCATCGTTAAAGATTTGGGGATTCTATTGGGGGGGGATATAGGTAGCACACGAGGATATTTTACTCTGTTGAGATACTTTCCTTATTCATTTCTAGCCAGATATAAAATGCTCCTGTTTTGATTAATTTAAAATAGTGGGTTAGGTCTGCTCTATACCAAATTATCATACCCTCTGAGTCTCTTCACTGTTTTACTCCTGGTAGTGTGGTGGATGGGACTACCAGCTCTCTGTAACCTAGAGGGTAACCAGTGGGTCCGTCTCCTCTATACCACCCACCTGGTAGTGTGGTGGATGGGACTACCAGCTCTCTGTAACCTAGAGGGTAACCAGTGGGTCCGTCTCCTCTATACCACCTGGTAGTGTGGTGGATGGGACTACCAGCTCTCTGTAACCTAGAGGACAACCAGTGGGTCCGTCTCCTCTATACCACCCACCTGGTAGTGTGGTGGATGGGACTACCAGCTCTCTGTAACCTAGAGGGCAACCAGTGGGTCCGTCTCCTCTATACCACCCACCTGGTAGTGTGGTGGATGGGACTACCAGCTCTCTGTAACCTAGAGGGCAACCAGTGGGTCCGTCTCCTCTATACCACCCACCTGGTAGTGTGGTGGATGGGACTACCAGCTCTCTGTAACCTAGAGGACAACCAGTGGGTCCGTCTCCTCTATACCACCCACCTGGTAGTGTGGTGGATGGGACTACCAGCTCTCTGTAACCTAGAGGACAACCAGTGGGTCCGTCTCCTCTATACCAGGTTTCTTATAGGATGACAATGTCTATATTCCCAATTTCTTTGATTAATTCTGGGTTCATGCTCTTTAGGCCAAAGGCAGATGACCTCAGACCTTGTGTAAATCCCTCTAAGCCAAGGTGACTTTAATCAATATTCACCTGCATTTAACCCCCCCCCACCGCCCCCCCCAAAATATAGTTAGCTGCTAATATGGCTATCATAAAGAACTACAAATACCATGATTATCTGGACGAGACTGTCGAATCGAGGCAAAGGTAAGAATCTCTGGAGAAACTAAGGTTAGCAACATTTTTGTAATTCATAAATTGGCTACATTTCATTTAAATGGACAATTATGTGACCTGTCTTGTGCATGTTTTAAATTGACACAATACCTGTTAGCAAAGGTGTCAGGTGGAGATGAGGTGCAGGGGCATGCTGGGATTGGTAGTCATGTTTTAAATTAACACAATACCTGTTAGCAAAGGTGTCAGGTGGGTATGAGGTGCAGGGGTATGCTGGGATTGGTAGTCTTGCATGATGTCTACTTTGATGCTAATTAGCATTTTCTAACCTAGGAGTAAATAGAGCCGAATATATTGATAAAAGTCACCTTACATTGTCCAAGAGATTTACATGGTTATCAAAATTGCACGCCAGCCTAAACAAAACATCCATTATTTTAAGTGTTTCTAAAATTCCTTACGGGGGGAAAAAAATGAATGGTGGAAAAAACAATTGGACCCATTTCCCTGTTTGACTGCTAGGTTTTATGGGTAATTATGACATCTCCACTGTGGGGCTCTATGGAGGAGCAGTGCAGTTGTGGGACTTGGGTCTGTTCATTGCTGGGGTGGGGGGGAGAGGGGGCGCTCTCCTCTTGGGACTGCTCATCTGCAGGGCAGTTTGAGGAAGAGGTGTGATCAGTCTCGCTCAGGATGGGGGATTCGTCGTCACGAATCTTTGTTCTCTCTTTGATCCCGTAAAAGTCCTGCTGCATGAGGATGCCCTGTACCGTTACTGTTTTCAGACGTGGACACGTTGACAGAGGTGGTTTCAGTTTTCATGGTCCTCAAGTCTAGTATTGTGAGTTTCCACCCTGGGCCAATACCCTCTCTCTCTCTTGACATAGGGGGGTAGTGTGCTCATACAGCACTGTGCCATGCCAGGGGATGATCTGTGTGGAAAATTAAGTTGCTTACCTTCCCCTCTTTGTAGCAGTCAGCAAATAGTGTCTCTGGATTGTCCATGAGGAGCTTCTTTTAGTACTTATTCCGTGCAGTGTTGTTTTTAATATCCATGGGGTACTGTATTGTAAATGACCTCTGGGCAGGGATAAGCCATTGGGGCTTGAAAGGCCTCTGCATTTGGGTGGGAGGGACTGTGAAATTTCTCCTGCCATTGTTAGGCTCAAGAGTGTTCACATATCTGACTTAACACTCCTTTAGTCGCCTCTTATAAACAACAGAGATTATTGGCTTTTACTTTTCGGCTTCAGAAGTAGGTTCAAAACTGAACATTACTCATTGAGTTTTGTGATGGATGGTATTTCCAGGTTCCACTGTGTTTCTTCTGCAGGTTTTGGTTTGTTAGAATTCTTTTTGTTGTTGTTGATAGTCCTTGGTAGTAAGAATCCTTCAAGGTAATTTTGTCCATAATGAAGGTTTTAGGTTTGTAGTTTTGATGCGGAGTGAAGGTTTTGATGTGGAGTGTAGTATCCTGCATAAGTCCTTGTGGAAAAAATCCAAGTTTATCTTTGTTTATCCAACTCTAATTTACTTTTTTTTGCAAAAGAATTTAGGAGCCCATGACCTCTCTCTTCCTGTCTCATTCTCCAATCAGACTCACTCACTCACCCACTCACCCACTCACCCACAGTAGATAGATGACTTTGACCTCTTCATGTTCAGCTTGTGTGTGCGTGTGTGTGTCTCATGTCATCTCCCTCTAT
>NC_042966.1:43309657-43364346 GCF_901001165.1 Salmo trutta | reverse complement strand
TGCATATAGACAGTAGGAGGAAGGAAGCTGATGGAATAAAGAACATTAATAAAGTTGAAAAGGTTTAAAGGAAGAAAGAGAGAGCGATTGAGAGACTGAGAGAGAGAGAGGGGCTAGCCAGCTGCAGTGACGAACGGTGTGTGTGTGTGTGTGTGTGTGTGTGTGTGTGTGTGTGTGTGTGTGTGTGTGTGTGTGTGTGTGTGTGTGTGTGTGTGTGTGTGTGGTCAGACAGACAAACCCTGCGACTCCACTGGCTCTGTCTTTATCTTTATCTGTGTGACACACACACACACACACACACTCTCCTCCTCTCTCTCCCCTCCTCTCTCTCCCCCTCCTCTCTCTCCTCTCCTCTCTCTCTCCTACTCTCTCCTCCTCTCTCTCTCCTCCTCTCTCTCTCCTCCTCTCTCTCTCCTCCTCTCTCTCTCCTCCCCTCTCTCTCTCTCTCCTCCTCTCTCTCCTCCTCTCTCTCCTCCTCCTCTGTCTTCCATCCTCCTCTCTTCCTCTAGAGACTCTACATCCATCCATTTCTGTCTAACATCTTTCAGAATGTGTGTTTGTGTGTGCGTGAAGAAGATATACTATATAATACTATATAATGAGAAGTGATTTGTGTCTAAGCTGAAGATATTGTTTTGCTGTATCACCATAGTATTAGCATAGTGCTGTTCATATTGGCATTGGGGCTGTTTTCCTCAGTAGACTGGGCGTCTGTTGTATTACTCAGGGCTACAGCTCTGGCTCTGGCTCCGACTGAGTTTCTCTCTCGCGCTCTCGCCCTCTCTCTCGCTCTCTCTCTCTCGCTCTCTCTCTCGCTCTCTCTCTCGCTCTCTCTCTCTCTTTTTCTCTCTTTCTCTCTTTCTCTATCATTATCAGTCACATTTATTTATAAAGCCCTTCTTACATCAGCTGATATCTCAAAGTGCTGTACAGAAACACAGCCTAAAACCCCAAACAGCAAGCAATGCAGGTGTAGAAGCACGGTGGCTAGGAAAAACTCCCTAGAAAGGCCTATCATTCTCTCTCATCTCTCTCTCCGTCCCTCGCTCTCCTCTCTCTCCATCTATCCCTCTTTCAATTCAATTTAATGGCTCTCTCTCTCTCACTCAAATTCCTATTGAAGCTGCTTTATTGGCATGAGAAAAATTGTGTCTATTGCCAAAGCAACAATAATAATACAACTATAAAGAATAATGATATATAGTAAATAATAATACAAAAACAATAAAAACAATAAAACAGTAACAGTTAATAGTAGAAATATAATAAACATTAAATGCTGAACATGAAACTATAACTAACTGTCATCGTCACCATTACATCAGTACTACTACAACCATCACCCCTAACAACACCCCCCCCCCAAAAAAAGATATAGATGTACTATTGTAAAGTGGTCGTTCCACTGGATATCATAAGGTGAATGCACCAATTTGTAAATCACTCTGGATAAGAGCGTTTGCTAAATGACGTAAATGTACTACTACAACCCTACAACCATCACCCCTACTACTACAACCATCACCCCTACTACTACAACCATCACCCCTACTACCCATACCACTACTATTTGGAATGATAATCACAACAACAATAATAATAGAAATAACAAAAATACTAATAATAAGTACTTCATGTTTACTATGCAGATGGTTATATTTCAGTGTCCCTCGGGCTACATATTTGGCTGCAAGAGGAGCCGTTGTTCCTTCGCCCATGAGTATTTTTAGTTTTTCCTCTGGGTTTAATAATTTAAAATTTGGAATAAATGTAGTACTTTTTGTGAACAATGAATCTCTTTGTGAGGAATATTTATCACAGTAAAGGAGAAAGTCCATCTCTGTCTCTACCTCCCCTGTCGTGCAGTGTGACCACATACACGCTCCTCTTTGGGTAGCCATGTCTTTTTATGTCTGCCGGTTTCTATTGCCAATCGGTGGTCACTCAGCCTGTACTTGGTAAGGATATGTCTCTGCTTCGTATCTCTGACAGAGTAGAGATAATCAGCCAAGTTATATTCTCTGTTTCGGGCCTGATGGCAAATAAGTCGGGTCTGGGATTTTGTTTTGTTTCTCCAATGTTGTAAATATGAGTCCTTTGATTGATTTAATCTTTATTTTGAAGCAATGCTGGTGTCAGCTTGGTCGGTGAGGTCCAACACCAGCTGACTGAGAGGGCTCATTTCTGGGCTCAGCTCTTGGCTTTAAATTGGAGACTAGAATTTGGACTTGAATTTAGATGTTTTGTAATGATCTTTTTTTTAATTTTCATTACCACTGGAAAGAGGCCCAATTCTGCCCTAAATGCATTAGTTGGTGTATTTCTTTGGACTTTCCGACAGAATTCTGCATGTAGGGCTTCAATTGGATGTTTGTCCCACATTTTAAAGTCCAATTTATTGAGTGGCCCCCAAACCTCACTTCCATAAAGAGCTATTGGTAGGATTAAATTAAATTTTGGTCCAAATTCTAATTGGGATGTTGATTTTGAAAATGTTCATTTTTTATTGAATACAATGTTCTGCGGGCTTTTTCTTTGAGTGCATTCACTGCCATATTAAAGTTTCCAGATTTGTAGTAATTTTTAGTGTGTTATGTTATGGTGTTGTTCAAGTTGAATTTATATTTGTGTTTCTGACATCTGGGTTTTTTCTGGAAAATCAGGATTTTTAGAAGAGGTTTGGAACCACTTAGACTTCCCAGAGCTGGCCACTCGGCCAAACTGAGCAATTGGGGAAGAAGGGCCTTCATCAGGGAGGTTACCAAGAACCTGATGGTCACTCTGACAGAGCTCCAGATTTCCTCTGTGGAGATGGGAGACCCTGCCAGAAAAACAACCATCTCTGCAGCACTCCAACAATCAGGCCTTTATGGTAGAGTGGCCAGATGGAAGTCACTCCTCAGTGAAAGGCACATGACAGTCCGCTTGGAGTTTGCCAAAAGGCACCTAAAGACTCTCAGATCATCAGAAACAAGATTCTCTGGTCAGATGAAACCAAGATTGAACTCTTTGCCCTGAATGCCAAGCGTCACGTCTGGAGGAAACCTGGCACCATCCCTACGGTGAAGCATGGTGGTGGCAGCATCATGCTGTGGGGATGTTTTCCAGCGGCAGGGACTGGGTGACTAGTCAGGATCGAGGGAAAGATTAACTGAGTAAAGTATAGAGAGATCCTTGATGAAAACCTGCTCCACAGCGCTCAGGACCTCAGACTGAGGTGATGGTTCACCTTCCAACAGGACAACGACCCTAAGCACACAGCCAGGACGTCAAAGGAGTGGCTTCGGGACAAGTCTCTGAATGTCTTTGAGTGGCCCAGCCAGAGCTCGGACTTGAACCCGATCGAACATCTCCGAAGAGACCTGAAAATAGCTGTGCAGCGACGCTCCCCATCCAACCTGACAGAGCTTGAGAGGATCTGCAGAGAAGAATGGGAGAAACTCCCTAAATACAGGTGTGCCAAACTTGTAGCATCACACCCAAGAAGACTCGAGGCTGTAAACGTTGCCAAAGGTGCTTCAACAAAGTACTGACTAAAGGGTCTGAATACTTATGTACATGTGATATTTCAGTTTTTTTTATTTTAATAAATTAGCAAAAATTTCTAAAAACCTGTTTTTGCTTTGTCATTATGGGGTATTGTGTTTAGATTGATGAGGGGAAAAAACAAATTTGATCAATTTTAGAATAAGGCTGTAATGTAACAGAATGTGGATAAAGTCAAGGGCTCTGAATGCTTTCCGAAGGCACTGTACCTCTCTCTCTCTGCTCCTCTCTCGTTGTGCTCAGATGGTCTCTGATGTCATCATTTGTCTGACTCAGTTTGTCCATTCTGCTTTCTAATTTAGCAATCGATGCTCTGCTCTGCTCTCCTCCCTGAACTGTTTCTTCTCATCTTTTAGTTTTTGAACAGTGTCATCCTCTGAGTTATATGACTAGTACGGGTACTTTGGGCAGTGTCATCCTCTTGAAGCTTGTTCTCTCTGAGTTATATGACTAGTTACGTATTCTGCTGCAGTTCAACGCATTCTTATCGGCAGACTCAATAGCCTTGGTTTCTCAAATGACTGCCTCGCCTGGTTCACCAACTACTTCTCAGATAGAGTTCAGTGTGTCAAATCGGAGGGCCTGTTGTCCGGACCTCTGGTAGTCTCTATGGGGTGCCACAGGGTTCAAATCTTGGGCTGACTCTTTTCTCTGTATACATCAATGATGTCACTCTTGCTGCTGGTGATCCTCTGATCCACCTCTACGCAGACGACACCATTCTGTATACATCTGGCCCTTCTTTGGACACTGTGTTAACTAACCTCCAGACGAGCTTCAATGCCATACAACACTCCTTCCGTGGCCTCCAACTGCTCTAAAATACTAGTAAAACTAAATGCATGCTCTTCAACCGATTTGCTGCCTGCACCTGCCTGCCCGACTAGCATCACTACTCTGGACGGTTCTGACTTAGAATATGTGGACAACTACAAATACCTAGGTGTCTGGCTAGACTGTAAACTCTCCTTCCAGACTCACATTAAGCATCTCCAATCCAAAATGAAAATCTAGAATCGGCTTCCTATTTTGCAACAAAGCATCCTTCACTCATGCTGCTAAACATACCCTCGTATAACTGACCATCCTACCGATCCTTGACTTCGGCGATGTCATTTACAAAATAGCCTCCAACGCTCTACTCAGCAAATTGGATGCAGTCTATCACAGTGCCATCCGTTTTGTTACCAAAGCCCCATATACTACCCACCACTGCGACCTGTACGCTCTCGTTGGCTGGCCCTCGCTTTATATTCGTCGCCAAACCCACTGGCTCCAGGTCATCTATAAGTCTCTGCTAGGTAAAGCCCCGCCTTATCTCAGCTCACTGGTCACCCCTGCAGCACCCACCCGTAGCACGCACTCCAGCAGGTATATTTCACTGGTCATCCCCAAAGCCAACATTTCCTTTGGCCGCCTTTCCTTCCAGTTCTCTGTTGCCAATGACTGGAACGAATTGTAAAAATCACTGAAGCTGGAGTCTTATATCTCCTACTCTGACTTTAAGCATCAGCTGTCAGAGCAGCTTACCGATCACTGTACCTGTACGGTATTTTTGGTTTTAGAAGTTAGCCAACTGGGCTAAGCAATAATAAGATATTCACTCGCTAGATGTTGAAGTGTTACGGAGTTCGGCGTTGTTCGTGGTTGTACATACAACCAGACAAAACTTAATGATTGGCTTAAATTGGAGTGCTTCGACCATAAACCTAAAACTAAAACAGAATGTTCCTGTCAGAGATGGTACAGTTTCCATCGCCTCTCCAAATGACGACGAAGCAAAAAGAAATTGGAAACTTAAACTTAAAAAACAAAAAAAGTAGTGTGTTTGCTCGTTTCACGTTGTTAAGACGCCAACGCAGGATAACCCATACCCAACGCCATACCCAACGCTCTTTCTGGGTTATGAGAGGCCACCAGAGAAGAGACGCCGCCTCAGCAGGAGGGTTGACAGACATGTCACAACAACAGCTATGTCGACTAGTTTTGATATCCCGTGTTTGTCTTCAGTTTTTGTTACTAGAATCTGACTACGATAGCTTCTAGTCAGGGTATGAAATTAATCTCTTTCATTTCTACCAGACACTTTTTTTTTTAAATCTGCCACTTATGAAATCTATGTTAAACGCTTTATAATTGTAAACACTGAGTCAGTGGTAGGCTGCCTGACATTAGAAATATGATACATATTGTGTAAACTTAATCCATGACTATACTTAATTTATAATAATATTAATAGAAGAATAACCTGCCATGGTGGCAGGTGACCTGAAATGTTTACCTGCCACAGCCAACATTTACCCTGTATTTGGCAGGTGTTAATTTCATTCCCTGTTCTAGCTAATAGATACAGAATATTTATTTTGAAAATATTTAAACTAGTCTATGTATCCCACTGGGTTTAGAGTGCTTATTTGTAGTAGATAATAGTCTGATAAACGCTATAAGTAAGGCACAGGGAGTTTTAAATGTTTTTAAAAGTAGCCCTAATTTGTGTATTAGCTTTTCCAGATCCTTACCAAATAATCTCATGAAGTAATCATCTATATTCATATTCACCTAATCACCACCTGCAGATGAGCCTGGTGTGGTGGAGGTTTCTGAGGAGACCTCCCATGATGCCCAAACACAGTGGTCAAACCCAGCAATGGAGGACCACACCTACTCCAAAGGACCTATCATCACATGTGGCATGATGACTGCACCAGGTCTCTGAGAGGTCACTGTCTGTTGCAGATGTTACATTGAAAGATGCAGACTGTCTGCTGTACACAGGGATTCCAATACTAGAATTCAACACTCGTGTGTCTTGCTTCCAAGGTTTTGCCCCTACATCATCAACAATGTCGGGGTTGTAGACCAAATTCTGTTGGCACTAATGAAACTTAGACCGAACTTTGTCATAGCTGATTCAGGAAAACACTTCAAAAGGTCACCTGGGTCAGGTCAGTAAAACATAGAAATTCTGGATAGATGTCTGTCACGGGTGTCGTAGGGTAGAGACCAGGACGCAGCGGGAAAATATATACTCATCATCTTTTTTTATTGTTGAAGAAGGAAAACGCATAAACATATAGAAAACACAACGAACTAGACAGTCTCGTCAGGCAAACAGCTAAACAAGAACAATCTCCCACAAAAAAACCATTATAAACAAACTCCTAATTATAGGACCCTCAATCAGAGGCAACAATAACCAGCTGCCTCCAATTGAAGGTCCAACCCCAATAAACTGAACATAGAAATACAAAAGACTAGATAGAACATAGTCATTGTTCTATGTTAGTATATTTCTAACAAACCCCGGACTAATAAATCAAATACCCCCTCTACCTAAACACATACACAAAACACACCCTGAACCACATAAATCAAACACCCCCTGCCACGTCCTGACCAAACTACAATAACAAATAACCCCTTATACTGGTCAGGACGTGACAATGTCATTGCTGAGCACACCAAGGATCTCATTCCATGGCGGCCTCGTGAGACGATAAAGGCTACTAAATGCCAGAGGTTTTTCAGGGGGAAAAAATGTCAAACACAACTTGTTATTGACTGCACAGAAAATGTTTTACAGAAGGCAAAAAAAATAAAAAATCTGGACTAAAGAAACTGAATCTTACAGTCACTACTATTCCAGTAATACTGTAAAATATCTAGTTTCATCTGCTCCAGCAGGAATAGTTCTGATCATTTCAGAGGCTTCAGCGTTTCTCCACCATTTGCGTTGCTGGAGATGAGGTGATGGGGTGACCATGGCTTCACAATTAGGGACTCGCTAGAGGAACGGAATGTACCCTTCGTCTTACCAGCATTTACACGCGAGTAACGCCAGTCGACAAATGAGAAGGTCACTGGCACACGACACATTGCTAATGTCCGTAACCCATGTGGAACGAGCAATAAGGCGTC
Source organism: Salmo trutta (assembly GCF_901001165.1). NCBI lineage: Eukaryota > Metazoa > Chordata > Actinopteri > Salmoniformes > Salmonidae > Salmo > Salmo trutta. The sequence goes on along the minus strand of NC_042966.1, from coordinate 43,356,882 downwards.
TTAAGGTCTACAAGATTCTCTCACAAACTGTGCCTATTAGTTTGGTTCTTAATATTAACAACGTACTTAACATTTGTGCAGTTCTTGTAAATCTGAGAGGAAAGCTTATTTCTAGCAAATACACACAATGTCTATCAACATGAACGGATCATTTATGTATTCCAGAAATGTACATCACTTTATTCCTATTAATGAACTGCAGAACATTGTCAGTATTTGTAACATTCTTTTTATTCCAACTGTTAGCTGTATTTGTTTTAAGTCATTGTTTTTAAAGTCATTGTTTTTAAGTCATTGTTTTTAAGTCATTGTTTTTAAGTCATTGTTTTTAAGTCATAGTTTTAAGTCATTGTTTTAAGTCAGCTCACACATCTGCCTGTATCAACATGCCTATTTTAACTGGTTCTGTCCTATGAAAAATTAAACTGTTGAGAGATCATTACACTGTGTTTGTGTCGGTATATCTCTTAATAAATTCTCTAATATCTTAGTATCTTATGTATTATTTAAGATATATATATATATATATATATATATATATATATATATATATATTTATTTAAAACAGTACTTCATGAAGTAAGTGCATGCTCAAACTATTTGAATTTTGTTTGTCCACCATATTCCATCTACTGCTCACCCTTATTTACTTAAAGAGCTCCGGGTACTTTGGGCAGAGATGTATCTTCCTTTCAGCACAATCATCAGCCGACCCTCGGTGGTATGTGTAAAAACAGTAGAACTTCTGCAGCTGTTGTGTATCTGTGTTGTCTTTTATGGAATGGAATGTCCACTTCTTTGTGCTCGCTTGGTTACCAGACGACCAGCTTGTTTGCGGCTCTGTAGGTTCAGGCACGTCGTACCAAGGATCCCATCTGGGCTGGCTCCCTACCAAGGATCCCATCTGGGCTGGCTCCCTACCAAGGATCCCATCTGGGCTGGCTCCCTACCAAGGATCCCATCTGGGCTGGCTCCCTACCAAGGATCCCATCTGGGCTGGCTCCCAACCAAGGATCCCATCTGGGCTGGCTCCCAACCAAGGATCCCATCTGGGCTGGTTCCCAACCAAGGATCCCATCTGGGCTGGCTCCCAACCAAGGATCGCTTCTGGGCTGGCTCCCTACCAAGGATCCCATCTGGGCTGGCTCCCAACCAAGGATCCCATCTGGGCTGGCTCCCAACCAAGAATCCCATCTGGGCTGGCTCCCAACCAAGGATCCCATCTGGGCTGGCTCCCAACCAAGAATCCCATCTGGGCTGGCTCCCAACCAAGGATCCCATCTGGGCTGGCTCCCTACCAAGGATCCCATCTGGGCTGGCTCCCAACCAAGGATCTCATCTGGGCTGGCTCCCAACCAAGGATCCCATCTGGGCTGGCTCCCAACCAAGGATCCCATCTGGGCTGGCTCCCTACCAAGGATCCCATCTGGGCTGGCTTCCTAACAAGGATCCCATCTGGGCTGGCTCCCTACCAAGGATCCCATCTGGGCTGGCTCCCTACCAAGGATCCCATCTGGGCTGGCTCCCAACCAAGGATCCCATCTGGGCTGGCTCCCTACCAAGGATCCCATCTGGGCTGGCTCCCTACCAAGGATCCCATCTGGGCTGGCTCCCAACCAAGGATCCCATCTGGGCTGGCTCCCAACCAAGGATCCCATCTGGGCTGGCTCCCAACCAAGGATCCCATCTGGGCTGGCTCCCAACCAAGGATCCCATCTGGGCTGGCTCCCAACCAAGGATCCCATCTGGGCTGGCTCCCAACCAAGGATGGTCAGGGTGCACCACCAGGCCTCTGCTCTCCAGGAGTGGGATGACATTGACCTCATTTTCTTTGCCATGCTTTGTTGCAGTATTGCCAGTGAAGGCTGGGTAAAAATGCTCATTTACACCCTCTGCTTCTCTCTGCCCCTCTCCTTCTCGCTGTTCCCTCTCCTTCTCGCTGTCCCTCTCCTTCTCGCTGTTCCCTCTCCTTCTCGCTGTTCCCTCTCCTTCTCTCTGTCCCTCTCCTTCTCGCTGTCCCTCTCCTTCTCGCTGTCCCTCTCCTTCTCTCTGTCTCTCTCCTTCTCTCTGTCCCTCTCCTTCTCTCTGTCCCTCTCCTTCTCGCTGTCCCTCTCCTTCTCTCTGTCCCTCTCCTTCTCGCTGTCCCCTCTCCTTCTCTCTGTCCCTCTTCTTCTCGCTGTCCCTCTCCTTCTCGCTGTCCCTCTCCTTCTCTCTGTCCCTCTCCTTCTCTCTGTCCCTCTCCTTCTCTCTGTCCCTCTCCTTCTTGCTGTCCCTCTCCTTCTCTCTGTCCCTCTCCTTCTCTCTGTCCCTCTCCTTCTCTCTGTCCCTCTCCTTCTCGCTGTTCCCTCTCCTTCTCGCTGTTCCCTCTCCTTCTCTCTGTCCCTCTCCTTCTCTCTGTTCCCTCTCCTTCTCTCTGTCCCTCTCCTTCTCTCTGTCCCTCTCCTTCTCTCTGGCCCTCTCCTTCCCGCTGGCCCTCTCCTTCCCGCTGACCCTCTCCTTCTCGCTGACCCTCTCCTTCTCGCTGTCCCTCTCCTTCTCGCTGTCCCTCTCCTTCTCGCTGACCCTCTCCTTCTCTCTGTCCCTCTCCTTCTCTCTGTCCCTCTCCTTCTCGCTGTTCCCTCTCCCTCGCTATTCCCTCTCCCTCGCTGTCTCTCTCTCTCTCACGCTCTCTTCCTTCCGCCTACTGCTAGGCTGGACTCAAAGCACTCAGAATGGCTCCAGTCAACTTCAAATGACATTCCACAGAAGACACAGATACACGCAGACACACATCCCTGTTCCACACAGGTCATTATAAACTCCTACCATCACACACAGAGGGAGGAAGACGGCAGAATGAGTGACTGTGGATCTCTCTCCTGTCTGGCTTTCAGTCTGTCTGGCTTTCAGTCTGTCTGGTTGGCTGTTTGGCTGTCTGTCTGTCTGGCTTTCAGTCTGGTTGTCTGTCTGGCTAGCTGTCTGTCTGGCTAGCTGTCTGTCTGGCTTTCAGTCTGTCTGGCTTTCAGTCTGTCTGGTTGGCTGTTTGGCTTTCTGGCTGTCTGGCTGCCTGTCTGGATTGTCTGTCTGGCTTTCTGGCTGTCTGGCTTTCAGTCTGGTTGTCTGTCTGGCTTTCTGTCTGTCTGGCTAGCTGTCTGTCTGGCTTTCAGTCTGTCTGGTTGGCTGTTTGGCTGTCTGTCTGGCTTTCTGGTTGTCTGGCTGCCTGTCTGGTTGTGTGTCTGGCTTTCTGGCTGTCTGGCTGTCTGTCAGGTTGTCTGTCTGGTTTTCTGTCTGTCTGGCTAGCTGTCTGTCTGGCTTTTGTTCTGTCTGTCTGTCTTTCTAGCTTTCTGGCTGGCTGGCTGCCTGTCTGGTTGGCTGCCTGTCTGGTTGGCTGTCTGTCTGTCTGTCTGCCTAGCTGTCTGTCTGGCTTTTGGTCTGTCTGTCTGGTTGGCTGGCTGGCTTTCTGTCTGGCTGGCTGGCTGCCTGTCTGGTTGGCTGTCTGTCTGGCTTTCTGTCTGTCTGGCTTTCTGTCTGTCTGGCTTTCTGGCTGGCTGGCTGGCTGGCTGTCTGTCTGTCTGGCTGCCTGTCTGCCTTTCTGTCTGGCTAGCTGTCTGTCTGGCTTTTGGTCTGTCTGGCTGCCTGTCTGGTTGGCTGGCTTTCTGGCTGTCTGGCTTTCTGTCTGGCTGGCTGCCTGTCTGTTTAGCTGGCTGCCTGTCTGGTTGGCTGCCTGCCTGTCTGGCTGTCTGGCTTTCTGTCTGGCTGGCTGGCTTTCTGGCTGGCTGGCTTTCTGGCTGGCTGGCTTTCTGTCTGTCTGGCTGCCTGTCTGGTTGCTTGCCTGTCTGGTTTGCTGTTGGGCTTTCTGTCTGTCTGTCTCTGTCTGTCTGGCTGCCTGTCTGTCTGGCTGGTTGTGAAAGGGGGGTTGTGCCTGCCTGCCAGTGACACGTATGTGTCTACCTGCGTACATGTCTACCTGCGTACATGTCTGTCTGTGTGCTTACCTCACACTATTGTAGCCATACGTCATACGTGTGGCCGCGTGACTGTTTCCTTGTTCTAGAATCCCCGTGATCAGCCAGTGTTCTGTTCTGCTGTCTGTCGTTGGTAATAGAACAGTACTGACTGGCTGCACTACATAACAGAAGAAGTGCATTATAGGGAATTTGGAATACAGCTCTGTTATTTTCTTTAAACAATGTGACTCCTCCATTTCACACAAATTGCTGGCTGCTGAAGCCTGATGGATGTTTGTGTGTGTACGTGTGTGTGTGACGTGGGTGTGTGTGTGTGTACGTGTGTGACGTGGGTGTGTGTGTGTGTGTGTGTCACGTGGGTGTGTGTGTGTGTGTGTGTGTGTGTGTGTGGGTCGGCCTCTGAAACACAGGTTTAAAAACCACTTTTCAACCCTTCTCTGTTATTCAACAGTGTAGTGGACACCTTTTCAACCCTTCTCTGTTATTCAACAGTGTAGTGGACACCTTTTCAACCCTTCTCTGTTATTCAACAGTGTAGTGGACACCTTTTCAACCCTTCTCTGTTATTCAACAGTGTAGTGGACACCTTTTCAACCCTTCTCTGTTATTCAACAGTGTAGTGGACACCTTTTCAACCCTTCTCTGTTATTCAACAGTGTAGTGGACACCTTTTCAACCCTTCTCTGTTATTCAACAGTGTAGTGGACACCTTTTCAACCCTTCTCTGTTATTCAACAGTGTAGTGGACACCTTTTCAACCCTTCTCTGTTATTCAACAGTGTAGTGGACACCTTTTCAACCCTTCTCTGTTATTCAACAGTGTAGTGGACACCTTTTCAACCCTTCTCTGTTATTCAACAGTGTAGTGGACACCTTTTCAACCCTTCTCTGTTATTCAACAGTGTAGTGGACACCTTTTCAACCCTTCTCTGTTATTCAACAGTGTAGTGGACAGCGTTTCAACCCTTCTCTGTTATTCAACAGTGTAGTGGACAGCGTTTCAACCCTTCTCTGTTATTCAACAGTGTAGTGGACACCTTTTCAACCCTTCTCTGTTATTCAACAGTGTAGTGGACACCGTTTCAACCCTTCTCTGTTATTCAACAGTGTAGTGGACACCTTTTCAACCCTTCTCTGTTATTCAACAGTGTAGTGGACACCTTTTCAACCCTTCTCTGTTATTCAACAGTGTAGTGGACACCTTTCAACCCTTCTCTGTTATTCAACAGTGTAGTGGACACCTTTTCAACCCTTCTCTGTTATTCAACAGTGTAGTGGACAGCGTTTCAACCCTTCTCTGTTATTCAACAGTGTAGTGGACAGCGTTTCAACCCTTCTCTGTTATTCAACAGTGTAGTGGACAGCGTTTCAACCCTTCTCTGTTATTCAACAGTGTAGTGGACACCTTTTCAACCCTTCTCTGTTATTCAACAGTGTAGTGGACAGCGTTTCAACCCTTCTCTGTTATTCAACAGTGTAGTGGACACCTTTTCAACCCTTCTCTGTTATTCAACAGTGTAGTGGACACCTTTTCAACCCTTCTCTGTTATTCAACAGTGTAGTGGACAGCGTTTCAACCCTTCTCTGTTATTCAACAGTGTAGTGGACAGCGTTTCAACCCTTCTCTGTTATTCAACAGTGTAGTGGACACCGTTTCAACCCTTCTCTGTTATTCAACAGTGTAGTGGACAGCGTTTCAACCCTTCTCTGTTATTCAACAGTGTAGTGGACACCTTTTCAACCCTTCTCTGTTATTCAACAGTGTAGTGGACACCTTTTCAACCCTTCTCTGTTATTCAACAGTGTAGTGGACAGCGTTTCAACCCTTCTCTGTTATTCAACAGTGTAGTGGACAGCGTTTCAACCCTTCTCTGTTATTCAACAGTGTAGTGGACACCTTTTCAACCCTTCTCTGTTATTCAACAGTGTAGTGGACAGCGTTTCAACCCTTCTCTGTTATTCAACAGTGTAGTGGACACCTTTTCAACCCTTCTCTGTTATTCAACAGTGTAGTGGACACCTTTTCAACCCTTCTCTGTTATTCAACAGTGTAGTGGACAGCGTTTCAACCCTTCTCTGTTATTCAACAGTGTAGTGGACAGCGTTTCAACCCTTCTCTGTTATTCAACAGTGTAGTGGACACCTTTTCAACCCTTCTCTGTTATTCAACAGTGTAGTGGACACCTTTTCAACCCTTCTCTGTTATTCAACAGTGTAGTGGACACCTTTTCAACCCTTCTCTGTTATTCAACAGTGTAGTGGACAGCGTTTCAACCCTTCTCTGTTATTCAACAGTGTAGTGGACAGCGTTTCAACCCTTCTCTGTTATTCAACAGTGTAGTGGACACCTTTTCAACCCTTCTCTGTTATTCAACAGTGTAGTGGACAGCGTTTCAACCCTTCTCTGTTATTCAACAGTGTAGTGGACACCTTTTCAACCCTTCTCTGTTATTCAACAGTGTAGTGGACACCTTTTCAACCCTTCTCTGTTATTCAACAGTGTAGTGGACACCTTTTCAACCCTTCTCTGTTATTCAACAGTGTAGTGGACACCTTTTCAACCCTTCTCTGTTATTCAACAGTGTAGTGGACAGCGTTTCAACCCTTCTCTGTTATTCAACAGTGTAGTGGACAGCGTTTCAACCCTTCTCTGTTATTCAACAGTGTAGTGGACAGCGTTTCAACCCTTCTCTGTTATTCAACAGTGTAGTGGACACCTTTTCAACCCTTCTCTGTTATTCAACAGTGTAGTGGACAGCTTTTCAACCCTTCTCTGTTATTCAACAGTGTAGTGGACACCTTTTCAACCCTTCTCTGTTATTCAACAGTGTAGTGGACACCTTTTCAACCCTTCTCTGTTATTCAACAGTGTAGTGGACAGCGTTTCAACCCTTCTCTGTTATTCAACAGTGTAGTGGACAGCGTTTCAACCCTTCTCTGTTATTCAACAGTGTAGTGGACACCTTTTCAACCCTTCTCTGTTATTCAACAGTGTAGTGGACAGCGTTTCAACCCTTCTCTGTTATTCAACAGTGTAGTGGACAGCGTTTCAACCCTTCTCTGTTATTCAACAGTGTAGTGGACAGCGTTTCAACCCTTCTCTGTTATTCAACAGTGTAGTGGACACCTTTTCAACCCTTCTCTGTTATTCAACAGTGTAGTGGACAGCGTTTTCAACCCTTCTCTGTTATTCAACAGTGTAGTGGACACCTTTTCAACCCTTCTCTGTTATTCAACAGTGTAGTGGACACCTTTTCAACCCTTCTCTGTTATTCAACAGTGTAGTGGACAGCGTTTCAACCCTTCTCTGTTATTCAACAGTGTAGTGGACAGCGTTTCAACCCTTCTCTGTTATTCAACAGTGTAGTGGACACCTTTTCAACCCTTCTCTGTTATTCAACAGTGTAGTGGACAGCGTTTCAACCCTTCTCTGTTATTCAACAGTGTAGTGGACAGCGTTTCAACCCCCCGTCCCTCCGTCCGTTCGTCCGTTAGTATGTCGCCACACCTCCACTCTAAGAGGTGTTTTTTTTTCTATCTGTGTTTGAGAAAAACGATCAATGGCAGACAAAGGCAAGGAGAGAAAGGAGAAACACAATTGCTTATTGACATTGAACTCAACGTCTGGACCAATAGAAGTCTGAAAGACGTCAGCTTAGTGACTGGTGAGGAAAGAGAGAGAGATACAGAGAGAGACAGAGAAATCTGCAAAAAAACATCCTCCGTGTACAGCGTAAAACACCAAATTAATGCATGCAGAACAGAATTAGGCTGATACACGCTAATTATCAAAATCCAGAAAAGAGCCGTTAAATTCTACAACCACATAAAATGAAACGATTCCCAAACCTTCTATAACTAAGCAAGCTGGTCCTGGGGCTCTGTTCACAAACACAAAACAGACCCCACAGAGCCCCAGGACAGCAACACAATTAGACCCAACCAAATCATGAGAAAACAAAAAGATAATTACTTGACATATTAGAAAGAATTTACCAAAAAACATAACAAACTAGAATGCTATTTCGCCCTAAACAGAGAGTACACAGTGGCAGAATACCTGACCACTGTGACTGACCCAAACTTAAGGAAAGCTTTGACTATGTACAGACTCAGTGAGCATAGACTTGCTATTGAGAAGGCCGCCGTAGGCAGACCTGGCTCTCAAGAGAAGACAGGCCATGTGCACACTGCCCACAAAATGAGGTGGAAACTGAGCTGCACTTCCTAACCTCCTGCCAAATGTATGACCATATTAAAGACACATTTCCCTCAGATTACACAGATCCACAAAGAATTAAAAAACAAACCCGATGTTGATAAACTCCCATATCTACTGGGTGAAACACCACAGTGTTCAATCACAGCAACAAGATTTGTGACCTGTTGCCACAAGAAAAGGTCAACCAGTGAAGAACAAACACCATTGTAAATACAACCCATATTTATGTTTATTTATTTTCCCATTTTTACTTTAACTATTTGCACATAATATTTGCACATAATATGACATTTGAAATGCGTTTCAAAAAAAAAAAACGTTTGTTTATCTATTTCACTTGCTTTGGCAATGTAAACATAAAGTGCTTTCGGAAAGTATTCAGACCCCTTGAATTTTTCCACATTTTGTTATGTTACAGCCTTATTCTAAAATTGATTAAATTGTTTTTTTCCCCTCATTAATCTACACCCAATACCCCATAATGACAAAGCAAAAACAGGTTTTTAGAAATGTTTGGTAATTTATAAATGTAAAAAAAAAATACTGAAATATCACATTATCATAAGTATTCAGACCCTTTACTCAGTACTTTGTTGAAGCACCTTTGGCAGCGATTACGGCATCGAGTCTTCTTGGGTATGACGCTACAAGCTTGGCACACCTGTATTTGGGGAGTTTGTCCCATTCTTCTCTGCAGATCCTCTCAAGCTCTGTCAGGTTGAATGGGGAGTGTTGCTGCACAGCTATTTTCAGGTCTCTCCAGAGATGTTCGATCGGGTTCAAGTCTAGGCTCTGCCTGGGCCACTCGAGGACATTCAGACACTTGTCCCGAAGCCACTCCTGCATTTTTGGTTGTGTGCTTAGGGTCGTTGTCCTGTTGGAAGGTGAACCTTCACCCCAGTCTGAGGTCCTGAGAGCTCTGGAGCAGGTCTTCATCAAGGATCTCTCTACTTTTCTCCTTTCATCTTTGCCTCGATCCTGACTAGTCTCCCAGTCCCTGCTGCTGAAGAAGATCCCCACATCATGATGCTGCCGCCACCATGCTTCACCGTAGGGATGGTGCCAGGCTTCCTCCAGACGTGACACTTGGCATTCAGGCCAAAGAGTTCAATCTTGGTTTCATCAGACCACAGAATCTTGTTTCTTATGGTCTGAGAGTCTTTAGGTGCCTTTCGGCAAACTCCAAGCGGGCTGTCATGTGCCTTTTACTGAGGAGTGGCTTCCGTCTGGCCACTCTACCATAAAGGCCTGATTGGTGGAGTGCTGCAGAGATGGTTGTCCTTGTGGAAGTTCTCTCATCTCCAAAGAGGAACTCTAGAGCTCTGTCAGAGAGACCATCGGGTTCTTGGTCACCTCCCTGACCAAGGCTCTTCTCCCCCGATTGTTCAGTTTGGCCGGTCGACCAGCTCTAGGAAGAGTCTTGGTGGTTCCAAACTTCTTCCATTTAAGAATGATGGAGGCCATCGTGTTCTTGGGGACCTTCAATGCTGCAGACATGTTTTGGTACCTTCCCCAGATCTGTGTCTCGACACAATGCTATCTCTTAGCTTTACGGATTCCTTTGACCTCATGGCTTGGTTTTTGCTCTGACATGCACTGTCAACTGTGGAACCTTATATAGACAGGTGTGTGCCTTTCCAAATCATGTCCAATCAATTGAATTTATCACAGGTGGACTCCAATCAAGTTGTAGAAACATCTCAAGGATGATCAATGGAAACAGGATGCACCTGAGATCAATTTCGAGTCTCATCTGTTTTTTTATTTTTAATACATTTGCAAAAATGGGGTATTGTGTGTAGATTGATGAGATTGTAGATTGATGAGGATTTTTATTTAATTGAATCATTTTTAGAAGAAGGCTGTAATGTAACTAAATGTGGAAAAAGGGAAGGGGTCTGAATACTTTCTGAATGCTCTGTAAAGACACCACAACTCTGTGGACGCTCCTCAAACATCTCATTCATAAATCATGGAAAGCTGTCATTTAAATATTAAATATATTTTGGATTTTGTTTTAACACTTTTTTTGGTTACTGCATGATTCCATATGTGTTATTTCATAGTTTTGATGTCTTCATTATTATTCTACAATGTAGAAAATAGTAAAAAAAAGAAAAACCCTGGAATAAGTATATATATATCTAAATAAGTGACTGCTGTTGAAATAAACCTAATTTCTAAATATCTTGGAGCTCTACAGACAATTCCTTCGACCTCATGGCTTGGTTTTTGCTCTGACATGCACTGTTAACTGTGGGACCTTATATAGACAGGTGTGTGCCTTTCCAAATCATGTCCAATCAATTGAATTTATCACAGGTGGACTCTAATCAAGTTGTAGAAACATCTCAAGGATGATCAATGGAAACAGGATGCACCTGAGATCAATTTCGAGTCTCATAGTAAAGGGTCTGAATACTTATGTAAATAAGGTATTTTTAATACAGTTGCAAAAGCATTTCTAAAAACCTGTTTTTGCATTGTCATTATGGGGTATTGTGTGTAGATTGATGAAGAATTGTTTTATTTAGTCCATTTTAGAATAAGGCTGTAACGTAACAAAATGTGGAAAAAGTCTGGGGGTCGGAATACTTTCCTAAGGCACTGTACGTTTCCTATGGCAATAAAGCACCTTAAATTGCAATTGAATTCAGAGAAACATAAACTTCTCTCTATGTAAGTCTGTCATGGCCATGAGAAGGTAGAGGTTGAAGTACAGTACTCTCTCTCTCTGATCAGATTGTTCTGCTACTGGCTCTCCTCTGCTCAACTCTCCTCTTGGCTGGCTGGGAGGCTGGCTGGGAGGCTGGCTGGGAGGCTGACTGGGAGGCTGACTGGGAGGCTGACTGGGAGGCTGACTGGGAGGCTGGCTGGCTGGGAGGCTGGCTGGCTGGCTGGGTGGGAGGCTGGCTGGCTGGGTGGGTGGGAGGCTGGCTCGGAGGCTGGCTGGCCGGCTGGGAGGCTGGCTGGCTGGGAGGCTGGCTGGCCGGCTAGATGGCTGGGAGGGAGGCTGGCAGGGCTGGGTGGGAGGCTGGCTGGGAGGCTGGCCGGCTGGGAGGCTGGCTGGCTGGGAGGCTGGCTGGCCGGCTAGATGGCTGGGAGGCTGACTGGGAAGCTGGCTGGCTGGGTGGGAGGCTGGCAGGGCTGGGTGGGAGGCTGGCTGGGTGGGAGGCTGGCAGGCTGGGAGGCTGGCAGACTGCGAGGCTGGCAGCGCGGTGTGTTACTACTAGTTAGCGTTAAGTGACACTTGTGAGACTGAAACGCATTCTCACCCCTCCCTCTCTCTATCACACCAGGGTTTCCTTTTGCCTGCTTGTTTCGGATAAAAATAAATAAAAGCCTATAAAACTGTTGCTGGCCAGAAAAATCCATTGCAAAATAATGTTTTTTATTCATTGATGGAAATACCAGTGGATGTAAATACAATGAACCGAAATATAAACGCAACATGTAAAGTGTTGGTCCCATGTTTCATGAGCTGAAATAAAAAATCCCAAGAAATGTTCCATACTCACAGACAGCTTACTTCTATCAAATTTTCTGCACACATTGGTGTACATCTCTGAAAGTGAGTATTTCTCCTTTGCCAAGATAATCCATCCACCTGACAGGTGTGGCATATCAAGAAGCTGCTTAAACAGCATGATCATTACACAGGTGCACCTTGTGCCGGGGACAATAAAAGGCCACTCTTAAATGTGTAGTTTTGTCACACAACACAATGCCACAGATGTCTCAAGTTTTGAGGAAGCGTGCAGTTGGCATGCTGACTGCAAGAATGTCCACCAGAACTGTTGCCAGAGAATTTAATGCTCATTTCTCTACCTTAAGTCATCTCCAACATCGTTAGACCACTGCGCCGCTGCGCCACTCAGGAGCCCACATCTGTCTTCTTCACCTGCGGAATCGTCTGAGACCAGCCACCTGGACAGCTAATGAAACTGCACAACCAAATAATTTCTGCACAAACTGTCAGAAACACTATAAGGGAAGCTCATCTGACTGCAGTTCGACGTCGTAACCGATTTCAGTGGGCAAATGCTCACCTTCTATGGCCATTGGCACGCTGGAGAAGTCTGCTCTTCACGGATGAACCCTGGTTTCAACTGTACCGGACAGATGGCATTGTGTGAACTAGCAGTTTGCTGATGTCAACGTTGTGAACAGAGTGCCCCATGGTGGAGGTGGGGTTATGGTATAGGCCCTATGGTGGAGGTGGGGTTATGGTATAGGCCCCATGGTGGAGGTGGGGTTATGGTATGGGCCCCATGGTGGAGGTGGGGTTATGGTATAGGCCCCATGGTGGAGGTGGGGTTATGGTATAGGCCCCATGGTGGAGGTGGGGTTATGGTATGGGCCCCATGGTGGAGGTGGGGTTATGGTATGGGCAGGCATAAGTTATGGACAACAAACACAATTGCATTTTATCAATGGCAATTTGAATGCACAGGGATACTGTGAAGAGATCCTGAGGCCCATTGTTGTGCCTTTCATCCGTCGCCATCACCTCATGTTTCAGCATGATAATGCACGGCCCCATGTCGCAAGGATCTGTACACCATTCCTGGAAGCTGAAAATCACCCAGTTCTTCCATTGCCTGCATACTCACCAGACATGTCACCCATTGAGCATGTTTAGGATGCTCTGGATCGACGTGTACGACATCGTGTTCCAGTTCCAACATCCAGCAACTTCACACAGCCATTGAAGAGGAGTGGGACAAAATTCCACAGGACACAATCAACATCCTGATCAACTCTATGTGAAGGAGATGTGTCGTGCTGCATGAGGCAAATGGTGGTCACACCAGATACTGACTGGTTTTCTGATCCACATCCCTACCTTTTTATTTAAGGTATCAGTAACCAACAGATGCATATCTGTATTCCCAGTCATGTGAAATCCTCAGAATATTTCAATTGACTGATTTCCTTATGAATTGTAACTCAGTAAAATTGTTAAAATTGTTGCATGTTGCGTTTTTTATATTTTTTGTTCCATGTTCATTTGACCATCATGCTTAACGGTCTGTAGGTTAATTTGCATAATTTAGTGAAATTAAATTGACCTGTGTGTATTTTCGTTAGTCGTCAAGTGTCTTATTCATGACAACTATCATACATGGACAGCATACAGGGCGTATTTTCAGCGGGATTTTATCCTGCTACTCCTCAGCTGGTTGCTGCTGGAGTAAAACGTGCTTCTAGAAACAATTTTCATTGCACAACAATTATAAATGTAAATAACATTTCAACATTTTGATCATTAATTAATTAATCATTAAACCTCCCATTCACCATTCAAGTGCAACACACACACACACACACACACACACTCACACACTCACACACACACACACAAACACACCCTAACACACACACACCCTATCACACACACACGGACACACACACACCCTAACACACACACACACACGCACACACACACACACACACATACCCTAACACACACACACACACTAACACACACACACACACTAACACACACACACAGAAAACAGGCTATCAGCGCATAACATACCACTTTATAATGTAAGCTGGAGGCAGTATGCATTTTGAAAACATACTTAATTGTTTGTTTTTTTGTTATTATGAGCCATGTCTTACCTTTAAAGTTGGCTTTAGGCTAAAATCCAAGCTTTATTATTTTTAATGAAGACTCCTTAGGCAGCGGTTGACTTTCAAGTTTGGGGAAGCTTACAATTGATCTATTTCTACCGTTCTGCGTGCGAGTTTTGATTTTCATACGTTTTCCATGGAACAGTTTCTTTTCAATAACGATCTTTTTCGTTTCTCAAAAGTCATCGTCACGTGGTTAAAGATTTTTTTTTTTTAAATGTAAATGTTTAAAGCCTCATTGGAAACACTGTGATCGATTGGTGGCTAAAGAAATGAGCGAATGGGAGGTTAGCCTATAGGCCAATGCAGCTGTAGACCTATGACTTCCATTGCTCTTTTACACTGAGGATTGGCGATTGTCAAAGGGGGGGTGGGGGAGATTGTTTTGAAAGATTTTTCAAATAGCTTACTCTGACGAACTGTAGTTTTAACATACAGTATTATAATTCGCACATTTTCACGCAGCAGGCCAGATACTGGTATGCGTGCTCAACGTTATCAGGACAGCGAAACCAGACACACGCTAAATTGTTCACACCGAGCACTCCAAACAAAAGACAATGAAAACATTTACAAATCTCCTAAATGATGCGTTATGAAATAAACCAAAACGTGTTTCTCACAAGTGTAGCAGGTTGTGAAACTCTGTGAAAACAACGACTGTAATTAATACATGGTTTAACAGAAATCAATGTAACCAAATGATGGAGATAAATGGTACATTTACTACTGGTGACATTATGTAACGGAGAATTTGTAATAAAACGGCAAACAATGAAGGAATGAATGTGCAATAATTGTCGGGAGACAGCTGAGTCGTTCTGGAGAGAGACTCTCCTATATCTTCACCACACAGCCCTGCCTTGCTGAGCCGTTCTGGAGAGAGACTCTCCTATATCTTCACCACACAGCCCTGCCTTGCTGAGCCATTCTGGAGAGAGACTCTCCTATATCTTCACCACACAGCCCTGCCTTGCTGAGCCATTCTGGAGAGAGACTCTCCTATATCTTCACCACACAGCCCTGCCTTGCTGAGTCGTTCTGGAGAGAGACTCTCCTATATCTTCACCACACAGCCCTGCCTTGCTGAGCCGTTCTGGAGAGAGACTCTCCTATATCTTCACCACACAGCCCTGCCTTGCTGAGCCATTCTGGAGAGAGACTCTCCTATATCTTCACCACACAGCCCTGCCTTGCTGAGTCGTTCTGGAGAGAGACTCTCCTATATCTTCACCACACAGCCCTGCCTTGCTGAGCCATTCTGGAGAGAGACTCTCCTATATCTTCACCACACAGCCCTGCCTTGCTGAGCCATTCTGGAGAGAGACTCTCCTATATCTTCACCACACAGCCCTGCCTTGCTGAGCCGTTCTGGAGAGAGACTCTCCTATATCTTCACCACACAGCCCTGCCTTGCTGAGCCATTCTGGAGAGAGACTCTCCTATATCTTCACCACACAGCCCTGCCTTGCTGAGCCGTTCTGGAGAGAGACTCTCCTATATCTTCACCACACAGCCCTGCCTTGCTGAGCCATTCTGGAGAGAGACTCTCCTATATCTTCACCACACAGCCCTGCCTTGCTGAGCCATTCTGGAGAGAGACTCTCCTATATCTTCACCACACAGCCCTGCCTTGCTGAGCCGTTCTGGAGAGAGACTCTCCTATATCTTCACCACACAGCCCTGCCTTGCTGAGCCATTCTGGAGAGAGACTCTCCTATATCTTCACCACACAGCCCTGCCTTGCTGAGCCATTCTGGAGAGAGACTCTCCTATATCTCCACCACACAGCCCTGCCTTGCTGAGCCATTCTGGAGAGAGACTCTCCTATATCTTCACCACACAGCCCTGCCTTGCTGAGCCATTCTGGAGAGAGACTCTCCTATATCTCCACCACACAGCCCTTCCCTTCTTCTTGTCTCAACATTTTATACTCAAGCCACAGTATCTTCACATATATTAGATGCTTTTCAGTGACAGCCGCAACTCGATAATCAGCTGGGCCTATCGCCGCGCTTCCCAAATAGGCCCACAAGCTTGTGATTTGAAATAATCGACAGCTGTATATTTTTGTGTTATTGTTTTATTTTTTTTTACCGCATTTTCCTCCCCAATTGGTAGTTACAGTCTTGTCCCATCGCTGCAATTGTGCGTCGCCTAATGCGTCTCCCGGTCGCAGTCGGCTGCGACACAGCCTAGGATCGAACCCGGGTCTGTAGTAATAAGCTAATGATATAGCCTATAGGGAACTCGATTCCTCTGTGGCTAAGTCATACTTTCTGGGGAAGTATTTTTGAATTGTTTTATTTATTTTTGTATATTTAATTATAATAATGACTTCCCTAATTCGACCCACTGCTGTTCATTTTTCGCTCCTGTTCTGTTGATTTTCATACTAACTTTCTCCTGGTTATATCGTTAACCCATGAATCTCTGGCGCACATGGTGTGTTGTTTAGAATGGTGTTTTCTAACTCGTTGCATTTTTTGGGGGGCAAATGTTTTGAAAATGACATTTCATTGGCTGCTTCATTACATGAGTTACATGTTCTGTTAAGATTCATTACCATATAATGTAAATGTGATTTGTCACTCGAAGCACCGTGGATTAAGCACCCAATGGGTCCGGTACCACGGAAACCCTAACACACACACACTCCAACACACACACACACACACACTCCAACACACACACACACACACACACTCCAACACACACACACACACACACACTCCAACACACACACACACTCCAACACACACACACTCCAACACACACACACTCCAACACACACACACTCCAACACACACACTCCAACACACACACACACACACCCTAACACACACACACACACACACCCTAACACACACACACACTCCAACACACACACACTCACCCTAACACACACACACTCCGACACACACACACTCCAACACACACACACTCCAACACACACACACTCCAACACACACACACTCACCCTAACACACACACACTCCAACACACACACACACCCTAACACACACACTCACCCTAACACACGCACACACACACACACTCACCAACACACACACACACTCCAACACACACACCCTAACACACACTCACCCTAACACACACACACCCTAACACACACACACCCTAACACACGCACACACACACACTCCAACACACACACACTCCGACACACACACACTCCAACACACACACTCCAACACACACACACTCACCCTAACACACACACACACACCCTAACACACACACACACACCCTAACACACGCACACACCCTAACACACGCACACACACACACACACACTCCAACACACACACACTCCAACACACACACCCTAACACACGCACACACACACCCTAACACATACACACTCACCCTAACACACACACTCACCCTAACACACACACACACCCTAACACACACACACACACACCCTAACACACACACACCCTAACACACACACACACCCTAACACATACACACTCACCCTAACACACACACACACCCTAACACATACACACACACCCTAACACACACACACACACACCCTAACACACACACTCACACACACACACACACACCCTAACACATACACACACACACCCTAACACACACACACACACACACCCTAACACACACACACACACACACACACACACACCCTAACACATACACACACACACCCTAACACACACACCCTAACACACACACACTCAGGAGCGATGTGTCAGGGGGAAAACGTCTGAGGATAATTTGTAAACACCAGACCTGTCACTGGAAGGTCAGGTCCTGTCCACCCCCGCTGAGTGACATGGTACCTCCCGGAGAGGTTGGATGGGGCAGACGACTGAAACCAGAGGGGGGGTACAATCTATGAAAACATTAAAGGACTTTGTGAAATAAAGGCTTGGTCAGGGTGCCAAGCTCACATTCACATTACTGTAACAGACACTCTCTGGCTAGCACACACACACACACACACGCACGCACGCACGCATGCACGCACGCACGCACGCACACAGAGACACACACACACACACGCACACACACACACACACACACACACACACACACACACACACACACACACACACACACACAGAGACACACACACACACAGAGACACACACACACACACACACAGAGACACACACACACACACACACACACACACACACACACACACACACACACACACACACACACACACACACAGAGACACTAACACACAGAGACACTAACACACACACACACACACACACACACACAGAGACACTAACACACAGAGACACTAACACACAGAGACACTAACACACACACACACACACGCTCTCTCCATTCTCACGCTCACTCTCTCTAACTCTCCCTCTACCTTACTGACCGTGTGTGTGTTTTCTGTTCCTAACCACTCTCTATATCGCTCTCTCAATTCAATTCAATTTCAAGGGGTTTTATTGACATGGGAAACATATGTTAACATTGAAAAAAGCAAATTAAGTAGATAATAAACAAAAGTGAATTAAACAATACAAATGTACAGTAAACATTACACTCACAGAAGTTCTCTCTCTATATATATATATATAAACTCAGCAAAAAACGGAACTTCCCATTTTCAGGACCGTGTCTTTCAAACATCATTCATAAAAATCCAAATAACTTAACAGATCTTCCACCTCTACGCAGACGACACCATTCTGTATACTTCTGACTTAGAATACGTGGACAACTACAAATACCTAGGTGTCTGACTGTAAACTCTCCTTCCAGACTCACATTAAGCATCTCCAATCCAAAATTAAATCTACAATCGGCTTCCTATTTCGTAACAAAGCATCCTTCGCTCATGCTGCCAAACATACCCTCGTAAAACTGACCATCCTACCGATCCTCGACTTCGGCGATGTAATTTACAAAATAGCCTCCAATACCCTACTCAATAAACTGGATGCAGTCTATCACAGTGCCATCCGTTTTGTCACCAAAGCCCCATACGCTACCCACCATTGCGACCTGTACGCTCTCGTTGGCTGGCCCTCGCTTCATACTCGTCGCCAAACCCACTGGCTCCAGGTCATCTATAAGTCTATGCTAGGTAAAGCCCCGCCTTATCTCAGCTCACTGGTCACCATAGCAGCACCCACTCGTAGCACGCACTCCAGCAGGTATATCTCACTGGTCACCCCTAAAGCCAACTCCTCCTTTGGTCGTCTCTCCTTCCAGTTCTCTGCTGCCAATGACTGGAACCAACTGCAAAAATCTCTGAAGCTGGAGACTCATATCTCCCTCACTAGCTTTAAGCACCAGCTGTCAGAGCAGCTCTCAGATCCCTGCACCTGTACATAGCCCATCTGTAAACAGCCCATCTATCTACCTACCTCATCCCCATACTGTATTTATTTATTTATCTTGCACCCCAGTATCTCTACTTGCACATTCATCTTCTGCACATCCTATCATTCCAGTGTTTAATTGCTATATTGTAATTACTTCGCCACCATGGCCTATTTATTGCCTTAACTCCCTTATCTTACCTCATTTGCACTCACTGTATATAGACTTTTTGTTTTCTTTTGTTCTACTGTATTATTGACTGTATGTTTTGTTTATTCCATGTGTAACTCTGTGTTGTTGTATGTGTCAAATTGCTATGCTTTATCTTGGCCAGGATGCAGTTGTAAATGAGAACTTGTTCTCAACTTGCCTACCTGGTTAAATAAAGGTGAAATAAAAAATGTATAAAAAAATTGTAAAAGGTTTAAACACTGTTTCCCATGCTTGTTCAATGAACTATAAACAATTAATGAACATGTACCTGTGGAACGATCGTTAAGACACTAACAGCTTACAGACGGTTGGCAATTAAGGTCACAGTTATACAAACTTAGGACACTAAAGAGGCCTTTCTACTGACTCTGAAAAACACCAAAAGAAAAATGCCCAGGGTCCCTGCTCATCTGCATGAACATGCCTTAGGCATGCTGCAAGGAGGCATGAGGACTGCAGATGAGGCCAGGGCAATAAATTGCGATGTCCATACTGTGAGACGCCTAAGACAGCGCTACAGGGAGACAGGACGGACAGCTGATCGTCCTCGCAGTGGCAGACCACGTGTAACAACACCTGCACAGGATCAGTACATCCGAACATCACACCTGCGGGACAGGTACAGTTTGGCAACAACAACTGCCCGAGTTACACCAGGAACTCACAATCCCTCCATCAGTGCTCAGACTGTCCGCAATAGGCTGAGAGAGGCTGGACTGAGGGCTTGTAGGCCTGTTGTAAGGCAGGTCCTCACCAGTCATCACCGGCAACAACGTCGCCTATGGGCACAAACCCACCGTTGCTGGACCATTCAGGACTGGCAAAAAGTGCTCTTCTCTGACGAGTCGCGGTTTTGTCTCACCAGGGGTGATGGTCGGATTCGCTTTTAGCGTCGAAGGAATGAGTGTTACACCGAGGCCTGTACTCTGGAGCGGGATCGATTTGGAGGTGGAGGGTCCGTCATGGTCTGTGGCGGTGTGTCACAGCATCATCGGACTGAGTTTGTTGTCATTGCAGGCAATCTCAACGCTGTGCGTTACAGGGAAGACATCCTCCTCCCTCATGTGGTACCCTTCCTGCAGGCTCATCCTGACATGACCCTCCAGCATGACAATGCCACCAGCAATACTGCTCATTCTGTGTGTGATTTCTGCAAGACAGGAATGTCAGTGTTCTGCCATGGCCAGCGAAGAGCCCGGATCTCAATCCCATTGAGCACGTCTGGGACCTGTTGGATCGGAGGGTGAAGGCTAGGGCCATTCCCCCCAGAAATGTTTGGGAACAAGGTGCCTTGGTGGAAGACTGGGGTAACATCTCACAGCAAGACCTGGCAAATCTGGTGCAGTCCATGAGGAGGAGATGCACTGCAGTACTTAATGCAGCTGGTGGCCACACCAGATACTGACTGTTACTTTTGATTCTGTCCCCCCTCTTTGTTCAGGGACACATTATTCCATTTCTGTTAGTCACATGTCTGTGGAACTTGTTCAGTTTATGTCTCAGTTGTTGAATCTTGTTATAGTCATACAAATATTTACACATGTTAAGTTTGCTGAAAATAAACGCAGTTGACAGTGAGAGGACGTTTCGTTTTTTTTTTTAGTTTATATATTTCTGTATAGAAAGGAGTAATTTATATCATTTAGGCAAATGTATTTTGTAATGCTCTCTCTGTCTCTCTCTCTGTCTCTCTCTCTGTCTCTCTCTGTCTCTCTCTCTGTCTCTCTCTCTTTCTCTCTCTCTCTGTCTCTCTCTCTCTCAGAGAGCAGTGACTACAGCGAGGTGATATCGGACTCCATCCCCTCCGCCCTGGCAGAACCTCTCCCAGAGTTCCAGCTGGAACCCGAGGACGGGTTCGTTGTAAAGAACCGTCCGGTGCAGCTCCGCTGTAGGGCCGCCCCCGCTACGCAGATATACTTCAAATGTAACGGAGAGTGGGTCAACCAGAACGATCATGTGACCAAAGAGAGCCTCGATCAGATCACAGGTACAGGAATAGTACAGGAGTACACATGCGATCGCACAATCCCATAGTCACGAACATTCACGAGCGCAAGAATTCACACACACACACACACACACACACACACACACACGCACACACACACGCAATCCCATGAGCTCGAGCATTGACACAAATACACATTCTCATACACATACACTACACTCTTAACTTTCCACAACCGCTCACTAATAGAAGTTACAATAAAGAAACCTTGTATACCAGTGTACTAATAACCCGTCCACAACCTCCTGACTATATGTGATAGTGAAAAGCTGAGGGCCGTAACATTTTACATTACATTTTAGTCATTTAGCAGACGCTCTTATCCAGAGCAACTTACAGTAGTGAATGCATACATTTCATACAATTTCATACATTTTTTTTTTTTTCTGTGCTGGCCCCCCGTGGGAATTAAACCCACAACCCTGGTGTTGCAAACACCATGCTCTACCAACTGAGCTACAGCGAAGGCGTAACAGAGCTTAACCTGCTAATATAGAAAATGAGCTGTAGGCTGCAGTCAGAGATGGAGGAATAATTTTTTGGACAGGTGTTGATTTTGCCGGATTTAGATGTTTTTACTGGAGGATTGCCTGTTAGTCAATTAGAATATCTCTGCGGTCATTATATGTTGCCCTAGAAGACTATATAAACCAGAATAATGTAATAAATGATAGAATGAATGTTTCAATCTAGTTGACATTAGTATAATATTTCTCTGTCATTTTCTACTTCTTTCCCGGAGCAAAGACATTTAGGAACCGGGGAGAAAATGCAATAACGAAAAAAATAAACGGGAACGATTTTCTGTGAAAATAACATCAGTTTGACCGGTTGTAAGGAAATAGAAAGCTGTGAAAACGACCCGACATGTTTCTGATAAGATTTCAGTTCAGCTTGAATGCAATATTTTATGTGGTTGAAATACTATAAGGTAGCACGTTTACAGACGATCCCTAACTGTGGTAGAAATACTATCAGCTTTTATGACTCCACTCCTGTTCCTGAGTCAAAATGTTGCCAACATTCGGTGAATCATTTTACTGCAAGAAATGTTAAATTCTGCAGGAGTTCATATTAAAATACGAGAGGTTAACTACAGTCAGTGTCCAGATTTCCATTCAACACATCTGAACAGTAGGCAACAGTTCCCTTAACTTGCCATAGGCCTATTTGAAGTCCCTGTCTTTGTGACTGTTGAATGTTTATAGCACCTCACAATCATCACTCATAACATAGCAGCACTGCTATCATCCTCTTCTACATCTTCACCAAACCATTCCCAAACACTACTGTTCCCTTCTATTGATTTTCAACTCTCCATTTTTCAAGTTTATTGTTTATTTCATTAGTTTCACGATTGAATTAAAGATGTGGAACTACGATCCCGCTGCGTATTGGTCCGATCCTTCTGAAAGCCCTGACAAGGAGTTAATATTGAATTAGCCTATGTGAGAGGTTATAGACCTACAGTCAGTGTCCAGATATCATTTAGTATTCCATTTAACCCATCTGAACAGTACACTTCCCTAGACGTGCCATTTTCAAGTCCCCGTCTTGTGACTGTCAAATTTCTCCACTCCTGTTCCCGAGTCAAAATGTAGCCTACATTTGGTGTATCATTTTACTGGGAAAAAAATGCTTAAGTCAGTGTGCAGATTTCAGTTTCCATTTAACCCATCTGAACAGTAAGCTACAGTTCCCCCAATTGAAGTCCCTGTCTTTGTGACTGTCTTTGTGACTGTCTTTGTTGTGACTGTCTTTGTTGTGACTGTCTTTGTTGTGACTGTCTTTGTGACTGTCATAGTTGTGACTGTCATAGTTGTGACTGTCTTTTGACTGTCTTTGTGACTGTCGTAGTTGTGACTGTCGTAGTTGTGACTGTCTTTGTGACTGTCTTTGTGACTGTCAAATGTTTCTGCTATCATCCTCTTCGACTGCTTCACCTAATAATTAAACTCTGACGTTGTCCTTTTTTTTTGTTGCCTCCATTGGATCGACGTTAACTTTTTCTGCCTGTTCCCCAAAAACATTTGGCGATTGGCGTGTAAGCTATTCGGCGCACATACAGCTAGATCCTGAAGCTTAGTGTTACGCACTAATGCCAGAGAGCCTAAAATAAGGACAGAAAAACATCAATGTGGCCTATAGATAGAAATTGCACAAGAACAATATATTTAATTATGTTTATTTAACCCGCTACCCTCCCACCCTTCATCCACACAATAATGAATTACCCCAAACCAGCCGACCCCGCTGATATCACCATGGGGACTACGAAACCAGCCCACCCTGTGGATATCACCATGGGGACTACTAAACCAGCCCACCCTGTGGATATCACCATGGGGACTACTAAACCAGCCCACCCTGTGGATATCACCATGGGGACTACTAAACCAGCCCACCCCGTGGATATCACCATGGGGACTACGAAACCAGCCCACCCTGTGGATATCACCATGGGGACTACTAAACCAGCCCACCCTGTGGATATCACCATGGGGACTACTAAACCAGCCCACCCCGTGGATATCACCATGGGGACTACTAAACCAGCCCACCCCGTGGATATCACCATGGGGACTACTAAACCAGCCCACCCCGTGGATATCAACATGGGGACTACTAAACCAGCCCACCCCGTGGATATCACCATGGGGACTACTAAACCAGCCCACCCCGCTGATATCACCATGGGGACTACTAAACCAGCCCACCCTGTGGATATCACCATGGGGACTACTAAACCAGCCCACCCCGTGGATATCACCATGGGGACTACTAAACCAGCCCACCCCGCTGATATCACCATGGGGACTACTAAACCAGCCCACCCTGTGGATATCACCATGGGGACTACTAAACCAGCCCACCCTGTGGATATCACCATGGGGTCTACTAAACCAGCCCACCCCGTGGATATCACCATGGGGACTACTAAACCAGCCCACCCTGTGGATATCACCATGGGGACTACTAAACCAGCCCACCCCGTGGATATCACCATGGGGACTACTAAACCAGCCCACCCCGTGGATATCACCATGGGGACTACTAAACCAGCCCACCCCGCTGATATCACCATGGGGACTACTAAACCAGCCCACCCTGCTGATATCACCATGGGGACTACTAAACCAGGCCACCCCGTGGATATCACCATGGGGACTACTAAACCAGCCCACCCTGCTGATATCACCATGGGGACTACTAAACGAGCCCACCCCGTGGATATCACCATGGGGACTACTAAACCAGCCCACCCTGTGGATATCACCATGGGGACTACTAAACCAGCCCACCCCGTAGATATCACCATGGGGACTACTAAACCAGCCCACCCTGTGGATATCACCATGGGGACTACTAAACCAGCCCACCCTGTGGATATCACCATGGGGACTACTAAACCAGCCCACCCTGTGGATATCACCATGGGGACTACGAAACCAGCCCACCCTGCTGATATCACCATGGGGGCTACTAAACCAGCCCACCCTGTGGATATCACCATGGGGACTACTAAACCAGCCCACCCCGTGGATATCACCATGGGGACTACTAAACCAGCCCACCCTGTGGATATCACCATGGGGACTACTAAACCAGCCCACCCTGTGGATATCACCATGGGGTCTACTAAACCCGCCCACCCCGCTGATATCACCATGGGGACTACTAAACCAGCCCACCCCGTGGATATCACCATGGGGACTACTAAACCAGCCCACCCCGCTGATATCACCATGGGGACTGCGGGTTATGAGTCAACCCTCGCATTGCTACTGTACACTGCATTAACATATAATGATCTCAGTCTATCCCTGCCCTCCCGTCCCACCATAACTCTCCCCCTCTCCCCTCTCTCTCCCCCTCTCCTCTCTCTCCCCCTCTCCTCTCTCTCCCCCCTCTCCCCTCTCTCCCCCCCTCTCCCCTCTCTCTCCCCCTCTCCTCTCTCTCCCCCCTCTCCCCTCTCTCCCCCCCTCTCCCCTCTCTCTCCTCCCCCTCTCCTCTCTCTCCCCCCCTCTCCCCTCTCTCCCCCCCTCCCCCTCTCCTCTCTCTATCCCCCTCTCCCCTCTCTTCCCCCCTCTCCCCTCTCTCTCCCCCTCTCCTCTCTCTCCCCCCCCTCTCCCCTCTCCCCCCCCTCCCCCTCTACCCTCTCTCTCCTCCTCTCCCCTCTCTCCCCCCTCCCTCTCTCCCCCCTTGCTCCCCTCCCCCTTCTCTCCCCTCCCCCCTCTCTCCCCTCCCCCTCCCTCTCCCCCCCTCTCCCCCCCTCCCCCTCTCCCCCTCCCCCCCTCTTCCCCCCCCCTCCCCCCTCTCCCCCCCTCTCCCCCTCTCCCCTCTCCCCCTCTCCCCTCTCTCCCTCCCTCTCCCCCCTCCCCCTCCCCTCTCTCCCCTCTCTCCCAGGCCTGGTGGTGAGGGAGGTGGATATCTCTGTATCGAGGACCCAGGTGGAGGAACTGTTTGGTCTGGAGGACTACTGGTGTCAGTGTGTTGCCTGGAGCTCCGCAGGAACCACCAAGAGCAGCCGCGCGTACGTTCACATCGCATGTAGGTACAGGGAGGGGGGAGGGAGGGGAGAGGGGGGAGAGGGGGAGAGGGGGGAGAGAGGGAGAGGGAGGGAGGGAGAGGGGGAGGAGAGAGGGGGGAGAGGGGGAGAGAGGGGAGAGGAGGGGGAGAGAGGGGGGAGAGGGGGTAAGAGGAGGGGAGAGAGGGGGAGAGAGAGAGAGAGTGAGGGGGAGAGAGAGAGGGGGAGAGTCTGTGTGTTTGTGTCTGTGTGTTTGTGTCTGTGTGTTTGTCTGTGTTTGTGGTGTCTGTGTTTGTGGTGTCTGTGTGTTTGTGGTGTCTGTGTGTTTGTGGTGTCTGTGTGTTTGTGGTGTCTGTGGTGTCTATGTGTTTGTGGTGTCTATGTGTTTGGTCTGTGTGTTTGTGGTGTCTGTCTGTTTGTGGTGTCTGTGTGTTTGTGTCTGTGTGTTTGTGGTGTCTCTATGTTTGTGGTGTCTGTGTGTTTGTGGTGTTTGTGGTGTCTGTGTGTTTGCGGTGTCTGTGTGTTTGCGGTGTCTATGTGTTTGTGGTGTCTGTGTGTTTGTGGTGTCTGTGTGTTTGTGGTGTCTGTGTGTTTGTGGTGTCTATGGTGTCTATGTGTTTGTGGTGTCTATGTGTTTGTGGTCTGTGTGTTTGTGGTGTCTGTGTGTTTGTAGTGTCTGTGTGTTTGTGGTGTCTGTGTGTTTGTGTCTGTGTGTTTGTGGTATCTCTATGTTTGTGGTGTCTGTGTGTTTGTGGTGTCTGTGTGTTTGTGGTGTCTGTGTGTTTGCGGTGTCTATGTGTTTGTGGTGTCTGTGTGTTTGTGGTGTCTGTGTGTTTGTGGTGTCTGTGTGTTTGTGGTGTCTGTGTGTTTGTGGTGTCTGTGTGTTTGTGGTGTCTGTGTGTTTGTGGTGTCTATGTGTTTGTGGTGTCTGTGTGTTTGTTGTGTCTGTGTTTGTGGTGTCTGTGTGTTTGTTGTGTCTGTGTTTGTGGTGTCTGTGTGTTTGTTGTGTCTGTGTTTGTGGTGTCTGTGTGTTTGTTGTGTCTGTGTTTGTGTTTGTGGTGTCTGTGTGTTTGTTGTGTCTGTGTTTGTGGTGTCTATGTGTTTGTGGTGTCTGTGTTTGTGGTGTCTATGTATTTGTTGTGTCTGTGTTTGTGGTGTCTGTGTGTTTGTTGTGTCTGTGTTTGTGGTGTCTGTGTGTTTGTTGTGTCTGTGTTTGTGGTGTCTGTGTGTTTGTTGTGTCTGTGTTTGTGGTGTCTATGTATTTGTGGTGTCTGTGTTTGTGGTGTCTGTGTGTTTGTTGTGTCTGTGTTTGTGGTGTCTGTGTGTTTGTTGTGTCTGTGTTTGTGGTGTCTATGTATTTGTGGTGTCTGTGTTTGTGGTGTCTATGTATTTGTTGTGTCTGTGTGTTTGTGGTGTCTGTGTGTTTGTGGTGTCTGTGTGTTTGTGGTGTCTGTGTGTTTGTGGTGTCTATGTGTTTGTGGTGTCTGTGTGTTTGTTGTGTCTGTGTTTGTGGTGTCTGTGTGTTTGTTGTGTCTGTGTTTGTGGTGTCTATGTATTTGTTGTGTCTGTGTTTGTGGTGTCGGTGTGTTTGTTGTGTCTATGTATTTGTTGTGTCTGTGTTTGTGGTGTCTGTGTGTTTGTTGTGTCTGTGTTTGTGGTGTCTGTATTTGTTGTGTCTGTGTTTGTGGTGTCTGTGTTTGTGGTGTCTGTGTTTGTGGTGTCTGTGTTTGTGGTGTAATGTGTCACAGTTCATTGACATCCATCCAGATACATTTGACACATGACTCCTACTGGATATGTGGTGTGATTGACACACTGTTGACGGGATGGAAGACACACACACACACAGAGACACTAACACACACACACACACACACACACACACACACAGAGAGCGACGCTAACACAAACACACACACACAGAGACACTAACACACACACACACACACACACACACACACAGAGACGCTAACACACACACACACACAGAGACACTAACACTCACATACTTGTAAACAAGACTTAATGTGAACACATATCAGGGACATGTGTTGTGGGAACACACACACACACACAAACACACACACACACACACACATACACGCACACACACACAAACGGACTCTCAGTAACGCACACAGCATCTTCTGAGACACACACACACACACACTGACTCTCTGTCGCCCCCAAAGACCCGCATAAGAAATAAATAACATAAGAAATACGCAAACAGGCACACACACAGTCTCTCTCTCTCACACACACACAATTTGTTATATAGAGGACCTAAAATGGATTTCCATTAAAAATCCTATTTTCTCAAACCTAACCACTAACCCCTTACCCTAATTCCAACCCTAATTGTAACCCCCCCCCCCCACACACACACACACACACACACACACACACACACACACACACACACACACACACACACACACACACACACAGACACTCAGTTTATTCCATGTGTAACTCTGTGTTGTTGTTTGTGTCGCACTGCTTTGCTTTATCTTGGCCAGGTCACAGTTGTAAATGAGAACTTGTTCTCAACTAGCCTACCTGGTTAAATAAAGAACTTGTTCTCAACTAGCCTACCTGGTTAAATAAAGGACTTGTTCTCAACTAGCCTACCTGGTTAAATAAAGAACTTGTTTTCAACTAGACTACCTGGTTAAATAAATAACTTGTTCTCAACTAGCCTACCTGGTTAAATAAATAACTTGTTCTCAACTGGCCTACCTGGTTAAATAAATAACTTGTTCTCAACTGGCCTACCTGGTTAAATAAGGAACTTGTTCTCAACTGGCCTACCTGGTTAAATAAATAACTTGTTCTCTACTGGCCTACCTGGTTAAATAAATAACTTGTTCTCAACTGGCCTACCTGGTTAAATAAGGAACTTGTTCTCAACTGGCCTACCTGGTTAGATAAAGGACTTGTTCTCAACTAGCCTACCTGGTTAAATAAATAACTTGTTCTCAACTGGCCTACCTGGTTAGATAAAGGTGAAATAAAATAACTGCTCATGAATAAATAATATAAAACTCTCTGTGACCTCCCTCTGTGTCCCTGTCTGCAGACCTGCGATAAAACTCTCTGTGACCTCCCTCTGTCTCCCTGTCTGCAGACCTGCGTAAGACCTTTGAACAGGAGCCTCTGGGTCGAGAGGTGAGATTGGAGCAGGAAGTGTTGCTGCAGTGTCGACCCCCTGAGGGCATTCCCCCTGCTGAGGTAAACTACCTGTGTGTGTGTCCTCATCGCTCATTCTCTTCATCACTCCTCATCACTTCTCTTACATTTAAAAAAATGTTTAAAAAAATTATCTTCATCACTCCTCCTCCTCTTCATCACTTCATCACTCCTCCTCCTCTTCATAATTCTCCTCATCACTCCTCCTCCTCCTCATCACTCCTCCTCCTCTTCATCACTCCTCCTCCTCTTCATCACTCCTCCTCCTCTTCATCACTCCTCTTCATCACTCCTCCTCCTCCTCTTCATCACTCCTCTTCATCACTCCTCTTCATCACTCCTCTTCATCACTCCTCCTCCTCTTCATCACTCCTCCTCCTCTTCATCACTCCTCCTCCTCTTCATCACTTCATCACTCCTCCTTCTCTTCATAATTCTCCTCATCACTCCTCCTCCTCCTCATCACTCCTCCTCCTCTTCATCACTCCTCCTCCTCTTCATAATTCTCCTCATCACTCCTCCTCCTCCTCATCACTCCTCCTCCTCTTCATCACTCCTCCTCCTCTTCATAATTCTCCTCATCACTCCTCCTCCTCATCATCACTCCTCTTCATCACTCCTCATCATCACTCCTCTTCATCACTCCTCATCATCACTCCTCCTGACAGGCCTTGTGTGTGTAAGCATGCGTGTGTGGCTGAGTGTACGTGTTTGCGTGAGGGAGGGATAAACAGAGCCAATAACAGAAACAGAGTGACAGGAAAATATTCATATTTATGTCACCAAACATATTTATTTGTTTGGTAAATGTCATCCAGTGTTAGCATTGGGACATTGCAGGATTGGCTCAGTCCTGGGTGACTTGTGTGTTTGCGTTCATTTGTTGGTGTGTACATGTGTTCATATGTGTGTGTGTGTGTGTGTGTGTGTGTGTGTGTGTGTGTGTTTGTGTGTGTGTGTGTGTGTGTGTGTCTGTCCTTGTGCTTGTGTCTGTGTGGTTTTTTCTGTCTTCTCTAACTGGTCTCCCCCTCTCCTCTCCCCTCCTCCAGGTTGACTGGTTATAGAATGAGGAAACCGTAGACCCAGCTCAGGACTCTAACTGGTCTCCCCCTCTCCTCTCCCCTCCCCCAGGTTGACTGGTTATAGAATGAGGAAACCATAGACCCAGCTCAGGACTCTAACTGGTCTCCCCCTCTCCTCTCCCCTCCCCCAGGTTGACTGGTTATAGAATGAGGAAACCATAGACCCAGCTCAGGACTCTAACTGGTCTCCCCCTCTCCTCTCCCCTCCTCCAGGTTGACTGGTTATAGAATGAGGAAACCATAGACCCAGCTCAGGACTCTAACTGGTCTCCCCCTCTCCTCTCCCCTCCTCCAGGTTGACTGGTTATAGAATGAGGAAACCATAGACCCAGCTCAGGACTCTAACTGGTCTCCCCCTCTCCTCTCCCCTCCTCCAGGTTGACTGGTTATAGAATGAGGAAACCATAGACCAAGCTCAGGACTCTAACTGGTCTCCCCCTCTCCTCTCCCCTCCCCCAGGTTGACTGGTTATAGAATGAGGAAACCATAGACCCAGCTAAGGACTCTAACTGGTCTCCCCCTCTCCTCTCCCCTCCTCCAGGTTGACTGGTTATAGAATGAGGAAACCATAGACCCAGCTAAGGACTCTAACTGGTCTCCCCTCTCCTCTCCCCTCCTCCAGGTTGACTGGTTATAGAATGAGGAAACCATAGACCCAGCTCAGGACTCTAACTGGTCTCCCCCTCTCCTCTCCCCTCCTCCAGGTTGACTGGTTATAGAATGAGGAAACCATAGACCCAGCTCAGGACTCTAACTGGTCTCCCCCTCTCCTCTCCCCTCCTCCAGGTTGACTGGTTATACAATGAGGAAACCATAGACCCAGCTAAGGACTCTAACTGGTCTCCCCCTCTCCTCTCCCCTCCTCCAGGTTGACTGGTTAAAGAATGAGGAAGCCATCGACCCAGCTAAGGACTCTAACTGGTCTCCCCCTCTCCTCTCCTCTCCTCCAGGTTGACTGGTTATACAATGAGGAAACCATAGACCCAGCTAAGGACTCTAACTGGTCTCCCCCTCTCCTCTCCCTCCTCCAGGTTGACTGGTTATAGAATGAGGAAACCATAGACCCAGCTAAGGACTCTAACTGGTCTCCCCCTCTCCTCTCCCCTCCTCCAGGTTGACTGGTTATAGAATGAGGAAACCATAGACCCAGCTCAGGACTCTAACTGGTCTCCCCCTCTCCTCTCCCCTCCCCTCCCCCAGGTTGACTGGTTATAGAATGAGGAAACCATAGACCCAGCTAAGGACTCTAACTGGTCTCCCCCTCTCCTCTCCCCTCCTCCAGGTTGACTGGTTAAAGAATGAGGAAGCCATCGACCCAGCTAAGGACTCTAACTGGTCTCCCCCTCTCCTCTCCTCTCCTCCAGGTTGACTGGTTAAAGAATGAGGAAGCCATCGACCCAGCTAAGGACTCTAACTTCCTGATGACCATTGATCATGACCTCATTATTAAACAAGCCCGTCTCTCTGACACGGCCAACTACACCTGTGTGGCGCGTAACCAGGTAGCAAGGAGACGCAGTAGTACCGCCACGCTCATCGTCTATGGTGAGTAACGCACATACACACACACACACACACACACACACACACACACACACACACACACACACACACACACACACACACACACACACACAGACACAGACACACAGACACACACACACACACACACACACACACACAGACACGCACCTACACACACACAGGCACATACACACACACACACACACACACACACACAAATGAGATGTTTTTTCTCTCTCTCTCTCTCTCTCTCTCGATCTCTACTTTTTCAATTCAGTAGACTTTATTTACATGGCAAGTTAAATCACTGACATTGTCAAAGTCCACTTAAACAGCAATGGTGGGACCACCAGTGATAAAGTAATCATAACAGTAGTAGTGGAAATGTGATCAACAATTAACACTACAACAACTATATGAATCAGAACAACAATAAATTGAAGTGATGGTAGTAGACCAGTGTCAACATGAATGAGAAGACACATGACCTGGTATGAAAGACAAAACAAAACAAGATGGGAAATATTATCCACATTACATTGCACTTTTCACTGGCTGTCCCTCAGGTTGTGGCAGGAGGACACATATCTGGCTGTCCCTCAGGTTGTGGCAGGAGGACACATATCTGGCTGTCCCTCAGGTTTTGTGGCAGGAGGACACATATCTGTCTGTCCCTCAGGTTGTGGCAGGAGGACACATATCTGTCTGTCCCTCAGGTTGAGGCAGGAGGACACATATCTGTCTGTCCCTCAGGTTGAGGCAGGAGGACACATATCTGGCTGTCCCTCAGGTTGTGGCAGGAGGACACATATCTGACTGTCCCACAGGTTGTGGCAGGAGGACACATATCTGGCTGTCCCTCAGGTTGTGGCAGGAGGACACATATCTGACTGTCCCACAGGTTGTGGCAGGAGGACACATATCTGGCTGTCCCTCAGGTTGTGGCAGGAGGACACATATCTGTCTGTCCCTCAGGTTGTGGCAGGGGGACACATATCTGTCTGTCCCTCAGGTTGAGGCAGGAGGACACATATCTGTCTGTCCCTCAGGTTGAGGCAGGAGGACACATATCTGGCTGCCCCTCAGGTTGAGGCAGGACACATATCTGGCTGCCAAAACTGCACATTTTGGCTTTTCACCCAAAAAATATTAGATTTTTTTCTTCATCTTTTATAGTTTCAAATTCTTTGTATTGAATTTTAATTTTGGGAAAGAAATATTCTCTTAGGTCTGAGTATTTGTCACAGTGTAATAGGAAATGCACCTCTGCCTCTACCTCTCCCCTGGAGCAGAGTGAGCACAGCCTGTCCTCTCTGGGCAGCCAGCCTGTCCTCTCTGGTTTGTCTGTGACGACCTGTCTATATAGCCAGACTGTCCTCTCTGGGCAGCCAGGTTTGTCTGTGATGACCGGTCTCTATAGCCAGACTGTCCTCTCTGGGCAGCCAGGTTTGTCTGTGACGACCGGTCTCTATAGCCAGACTGTCCTCTCTGGGCAGCCAGGTTTGTCTGTGACGACCGGTCTCTATAGCCAGACTGTCCTCTCTGGGCAGCCAGGTTTGTCTGTGACGACCGGTCTCTATAGCCAGACTGTCCTCTCTGGGCAGCCAGGTTTGTCTGTGACGACCGGTCTCTATAGCCAGACTGTCCTCTCTGGGCAGCCAGGTTTGTCTGTGACGACTGGTCTCTATAGCCAGACTGTCCTCTCTGAGTCTATCTAGTCAGTGTTTTCCTCTGTTTTCTATCAGTCACAGTAGTCAGATAGTCTGCCACCATGTACTGTCTGTTTAGAGACAAATAATATTGCAGTTTACTTAGATTTTTTGTGGTTTCTTTCCAATAGGTGATATATTTTTACATTTTTGCTTTGTGATGATTTGGTTGGGCCAGATTTTCTGACTGCTGTCCTGAGGCTCTATGGGGTTGGGTTGGGTTAGTGAACTGAGCCTCAGAACCAGCTGGCTGACTGCTGTCCTGAGGCTCTATGGGGTTGGTTTGGGTTGGTGAACTGAGCCTCAGAACCAGCTGGCTGACTGCTGTCCTGAGGCTCTATGGGGTTGGTTTGGGTTGGTGAACTGAGCCTCAGAACCAGCTGGCTGAGGGCTGTCCTGAGGCTCTATGGGGTTGGTTTGGGTTAGTAAACTGAGCCTCAGAACCAGCTGGCTGACTGCTGTCCTGAGGCTCTATGGGATTGGTTTGGGTTAGTGAACTGAGCCTCATAACCAGCTGGCTGACTGCTGTCCTGAGGCTCTATGGGGTTGGTTTGGGTTAGTGAACTGAGCTTCAGAACCAGCTGGCTGACTGCTGTCCTGAGGCTCTATGGGGTTGGGTTGGGTTAGTGAACTGAGCCTCAGAACCAGCTGGCTGAGGGGACTCTTCTCTGGTTTCATCTCTTGACATTGTAGAGCTGTGTGATTGAATGTTTCGGGGTCACTTGTTTTAAGATGGTTGTAAAATTTGATGGCTCTTTTTTCTATTCTAATAAAGGAGAGGGGTATTGGCCCAATTCTGCTCTATATGCGTTAATAGGAGTTTCTAATTGGAATTTCGATTTTAATTATCCTTTTAATGGCATAGATTGCGTTGTCTCTCAGCTCGTTCACAGCCACGTCAAAGCTTCCTGTGTTGCTGATATTTAGTCCTAGATACGTGTAGGTTCTGGTGTGTTCTAATAGGTCCAAATAGAATTTATGTTTGTCATCCTGTGTTCTGGAAGTATTTTGGAATATCATTATATTCTGTTTGACAGAACCTGTGGTTAACGGCCAGGGCCCAGGCCCAGACAGAACCTGTGGTTAACGGTCAGAGCCCAGGTCTGACAGAACCTGTGATTAACGGTCAGAGTCCAGGTCTAACAGAACCTGTGATTAACGGTCAGAGCCCAGACAGAACCTGTGGTTAACGGTCAGGGCCCAGGTCTGACAGAACCTGTGGTTAACGGTCAGAGTCCAGGTCTGACAGAACCTGTGGTTAACGGTCAGAGTCCAGACAGAACCTGGGGTTAACGGTCAGAGCCCAGGTCAGACAGAACCTGTGGTTAACGGTCAGAGCCCAGACAGAACCTGTGGTTAACGGTCAGAGTCCAGACAGAACCTGTGGTTAACGGTCAGAGTCCAGAGAGAACCTGTGGTTAACGGTCAGAGCCCAGACAGAACCTGGGGTTAACGGTCAGAGCCCAGGTCTAACAGAACCTGTGGTTAACGGTCAGAGTCCAGACAGAACCTGTGGTTAACGGTCAGAGCCCAGACAGAACCTGTGGTTAACGGTCAGAGCCCAGACAGAACCTGTGGTTAACGGTCAGAGCCCAGACAGAACCTGTGGTTAACGGTCAGAGCCCAGGTCTGACAGAACC
Organism: Salmo trutta; assembly: GCF_901001165.1. Lineage (NCBI taxonomy): Eukaryota > Metazoa > Chordata > Actinopteri > Salmoniformes > Salmonidae > Salmo > Salmo trutta. The sequence goes on along the minus strand of NC_042966.1, from coordinate 43,321,828 downwards.
TGTGGTTAACGGTCAGAGTCCAGGTCTGACAGAACCTGTGGTTAACGGTCAGAGTCCAGACAGAACCTGTGGTTAACGGTCAGAGTCCAGATAGAACCTGTGGTTAATGGTCAGAGCCCAGGTCTGACAGAACCTGTGGTTAATGGTCAGAGTCCAGACATAACCTGTGGTTAACGGTCAGAGTCCAGACAGAACCTGTGGTTAACGGTCAGAGCCCAGACAGAACCTGTGGTTAACGGTCAGAGTCCAGACAGAACCTGTGGTTAACGGTCAGAGTCCAGACAGAACCTGTGGTTAATGGTCAGAGCCCAGGTCTGACAGAACCTGTGGTTAACGGTCAGAGTCCAGATAGAACCTGTGGTTAACGGTCAGAGTCCAGACAGAACCTGTGGTTAACGGTCAGAGTCCAGATAGAACCTGTGGTTAACGGTCAGAGCCCAGGTCTGACAGAACCTGTGGTTAATGGTCAGAGTCCAGACAGAACCTGTGGTTAACGGTCAGAGTCCAGACAGAACCTGTGGTTAACGGTCAGAGCCCAGACAGAACCTGTGGTTAACGGTCAGAGTCCAGACAGAACCTGTGGTTAACGGTCAGAGCCCAGGTCTGACAGAACCTGTGGTTAACGGTCAGAGCCCAGGTCTAACAGAACCTGTGCAGATGATCTAGATGCTGCTGCAACTCCTCCTTAGTGGGAGACAGCAGCACCAGGTCATCTGTGTACAGCAGACCCTCCTTAGTGGGAGACAGCAGCACCAGGTCATCTGTCTACAGCAGACCCTCCTTAGTGGGAGACAGCAGCACCAGGTCATCTGTCTACAGCAGACCCTCCTTAGTGGGAGATAGCAGCACCAGGTCATCTGTCTACAGCAGACCCTCCTTAGTGGGAGACAACAGCACCAGATCATCTGTCTACAGCAGACCCTCCTTAGTGGGAGACAGCAGCACCAGGTCATCTGTCTACAGCAGACCCTCCTTAGTGGGAGACAGCAGCACCAGGTCATCTGTCTACAGCAGACCCTCCTTAGTGGGAGACAGCAGCACCAGGTCATCTGTCTACAGCAGACCCTCCTTAGTGGGAGACAGCAGCACCAGGTCATCTGTCTACAGCAGACCCTCCTTAGTGGGAGACAACAGCACCAGGTCATCTGTCTACAGCAGACCCTCCTTAGTGGGAGACAGCAGCACCAGGTCATCTGTCTACAGCAGACCCTCCTTAGTGGGAGACAGCAGCACCAGGTCATCTGTCTACAGCAGACCCTCCTTAGTGGAAGACAGCAGCACCAGATCATCTGCGTACAGCAGACACTTGATTTCAGTGTTGTGTAGGGTGATACCGGGTGCTGCCGATTCTTCTACTGTTTTGGCCAATTCATTAATGTAGATGTTAAATATTGATGGATTAATTGAGCGGCCCTGTTTCACTCCACGTCCCTGAGAGAAGAAGTCTGTTTGATTGTTGACAATTTTAACATTTGTTTTTAGTGTACATTGATTTAATAACATCATATGTTTTCCCTCCAATACCCTTTTCTATTAGTTTATAAAAAAGACCTTTGTGCCAAATTAAATCAAATGCTTTCTTGAAATCTACAAAAACAACGAGTAGATGTTGCCTTTGTTGTGGTTGACTTGTTTGTCGGTCAGAGTGTGGAGTGTATAATGTAGTCTCTTGTGGTTAACTTCTTTGGATTTTTTTTAACAGTAGTTACATATCAAGAACGAAGCTATTTGATATACATTACATCCAGATAGATTGTAATCACTGTTGCACACTAAAATCCGTCGAGAAGGGCCATGTAAAAAGGTTTGGCTGGTATGCGGGGTGGCAGGGTAGCCTAGTGGTTAGAGACAGGTAGCCTAGTGGTTAGAGACAGGTAGCCTAGTGGTTAGAGCAGGTAGCCTAGTGGTTAGAGACAGGTAGCCTAGTGGTTAGAGACAGGTAGCCTAGTGGTTACAGACAGGTAGCCTAGTGGTTAGAGCAGGTAGCCTAGTGGTTAGAGACAGGTAGCCTAGTGGTTAGAGGCAGGTAGCCTAGTGGTTAGAGGCAGGTAGCCTAGTGGTTACAGACAGGTAGCCTAGTGGTTAGAGACAGGTAGCCTAGTGGTTAGAGGCAGGTAGCCTAGTGGTTAGAGAGACAGGTAGCCTAGTGGTTAGAGAGGCAGGTAGCCTAGTGGTTAGAGGAGGCAGGGTAGCCTAGTGGTTAGAGAGGCAGGTAGCCTAGTGGTTAGAGGAGGCAGGGTAGCCTAGTGGTTAGAGAGGCAGGTAGCCTAGTGGTTAGAGAGGCAGGTAGCCTAGTGGTTAGAGGGGGGAGGCAGGGTAGCCTAGTGGTTAGAGAGGCAGGTAGCCTAGTGGTTAGAGAGGCAGGTAGCCTAGTGGTTAGAGAGGCAGGGTAGCCTAGTGGTTAGAGAGGCAGGTAGCCTAGTGGTTAGAGAGGCAGGTAGCCTAGTGGTTAGAGAGGCAGGTAGCCTAGTGGTTAGAGAGGCAGGGTAGCCTAGTGGTTAGAGAGGCAGGTAGCCTAGTGGTTAGAGAGGCAGGTAGCCTAGTGGTTAGAGACAGGTAGCCTAGTGGTTAGAGAGGCAGGGTAGCCTAGTGGTTAGAGAGGCAGGTAGCCTAGTGGTTAGAGAGGCAGGTAGCCTAGTGGTTAGAGAGGCAGGTAGCCTAGTGGTTAGAGAGGCAGGGTAGCCTAGTGGTTAGAGACAGGTAGCCTAGTGGTTAGAGAGGCAGGTAGCCTAGTGGTTAGAGCGTTGGACTAGTAACCAGCAGGTAGCCTAGTGGTTAGAGCGTTGGACTAGTAACCAGCAGGTAGCCTAGTGGTTAGAGAGGCAGGTAGCCTAGTGGTTAGAGAGGCAGGGTAGCCTAGTGGTTAGAGAGGCAGGGTAGCCTAGTGGTTAGAGACAGGTAGCCTAGTGGTTAGAGAGGCAGGTAGCCTAGTGGTTAGAGCGTTGGACTAGTAACCAGCAGGTAGCCTAGTGGTTAGAGCGTTGGACTAGTAACCAGCAGGTAGCCTAGTGGTTAGAGAGGCAGGTAGCCTAGTGGTTAGAGAGGCAGGTAGCCTAGTGGTTAGAGCGTTGGACTAGTAACCAGCAGGTAGCCTAGTGGTTAGAGAGGCAGGTAGCCTAGTGGTTAGAGCGTTGGACTAGTAACCAGCAGGTAGCCTAGTGGTTAGAGAGGCAGGTAGCCTAGTGGTTAGAGCGTTGGACTAGTAACCAGCAGGTAGTCTAGTGGTTAGAGCGTTGGACTAGTAACCAGCAGGTAGCCTAGTGGTTAGAGCGGTGGACTAGTAACCAGCAGGTAGCCTAGTGGTTAGAGCGTTGGACTAGTAACCAAAAGGTTGCTGGATCGAATCCCCCGAGCTGACAAGGTACAAATCTGTCATTCTGCCCCCTTGAACAAGGCAGTTAACCCACTGTTCCCCGGTAGGCCATCATTGTAAATAAGAATATGTTCTTAACTGACTTGCCTAGTTAAATAAAAGTTACATTTAAAAATTCCCTATACACTGATGAGTCTGGTTCTGTCCTCTGTTGTGCTGTCTGGTTAGAACATGATGTTGAGGCCAATCACTGTCCTCTTCATAGTCACCACCACCACACAGCTGTTTCTGATTGCAGTAATCCCATTGGCTGGAATCTTATTGTTGTGGTTATTTCGATACACGCACAACATTCAGACATAGGGTTTTCCTGTCGACAATAAAAGAAAAAAGTCCTCAGAAACATGTCGTCTTCTCCCTTTGGGACGACGACCCTCTGACCTGAGTGGGCGGGTGCACTGTCCAGATGCGCATTTCCAAGCTCTCTGATTGGTTGGTAATGAGAGGGCTATGATGGGTGGGAGATAACTAAGGTAGGCTGAGCAGCCAAACTAACAGGACTGAAGGGACTGTGAGGGGAGGTTAGGTAGAGAGGAAAGGAGCAGCGTGGCCTTTTGTTTTACCTAGATAGTACTTAGATAGTACTTAAGTAGTACACATTGTACATCCTGTTTTCAGTCATATCTAAACTCATATCTAAAGAAACGCCCCTTTTTCAGGACCCTGTCTTTCAAAGATAATGAGTTAAAATCCAAATAACTTCACAGATCTTCCATTGTAAAGGGTTTAAACACTGTTTCCCATGCTTGTTCAATGAACCATAAACAATTAATGAACATGTACCTGTGGAACGATCGTTAAGACACTAACAGCTTACAGACGGTAGCCAATTAAGGTCACAGTTATGAAAACTTAGGACACTAAAGAGGCCTTTATACTGACTCTGAAAAACACCAAAAGAAAGATGCCCAGGGTCCCTGCTCATCTGTGTGAATGCAATGTCCGCACTGTGAGACGCCTAAGACAGCACTACAGGGAGACAGAACGAATAGCTGATCAGTACATCCGAACATCACACCTGCGGGACAGGTACAGGATGGCAACAACAACTGCCCGAGTTACACCAGGAACGCACAATCCCTCCATCAGTGCTCAGACTTGCCAATAGGCTGAGAAGGGCTGGACTGATGGCTTGTAGGCCTGTTGTAAGGCAGGTCCTCACCAGACATCACCGGCAACAACGTCGCCTATGGGCACAAACCCACCGTCGCTGGACCAGACAGGACTATCAAAAAGTGCTTTTCACTGACGAGTCGCGGTTTTGTCTCACCAGGGGTGATGGTCGGATTTGCGTTTATCGTCGAAGGAATGAGCGTTACACCGAGGCCTGTACTCTGGAGCGGGATCGATTTGGGGGTGGAGGGTCCGTCATGGTCTGGGGTGGTGTGTCACAGCATCATCGGACTGAGCTTGTTGTCATTGCAGGCAATCTCAACGCTGTGCGTTACAGGGAAGACATCCTCCTCCCTCATGTGGTACCCTTCCTGCAGGCTCATCCTGACATGACCCTCCAGCATGACAATGCCACCAGCCATACTGAGGAGATGCACTGCAGTACTTAATGCAGCTGGTGACCACACCAGATACTGACTGTTACTTTTGAATGTGACCCCCCCTTTGTTCAGGGACACATCGTTCCATTTCTGTTAGTCACATGTCTGTGGAACTTGTTCAGTTTATGTCTCAGTTGTTGAATCTTGTTATGTTCATATAAATATTTACACACGTTAAGTTTTCTGAAAATAAACACAGTTGACAGTGAGAGGACGTTTCTTTCTTTGCTGAGTTTATTATAGAACATGAGCTTTTAACCCCACCCCTCAGCTACTCTCAGTCCATCCCACCTATCACCTTAACCCCTCAGCTACTCTCAGTCCATCCCACCTATCACCTTAACCCCTCAGCTACTCTCAGTCCATCCCACCTATCACCTTATCCCCTCAGCTACTCTCAGTCCATCCCACCTATCACCTTAACCCCTCAGCTACTCTCAGTCCATCCCACCTATCACCTTAACCCCTCAGCTACTCTCAGTCCATCGCACCTATCACCTTAACCCCTCAGCTACTCTCAGTCCATCCCACCTATCACCTTAACCCCTCAGCTACTCTCAGTCCATCCCACCTATCACCTTATCCCCTCAGCTACTCTCAGTCCATCCCACCTATCACCTTAACCCCTCAGCTACTCTCAGTCCATCCCACCTATCACCTTAACCCCTCAGCTACTCTCAGTCCCATCCCACCTATCACCTTAACCCCTCAGCTACTCTCAGTCCATCCCACCTATCACCTTATCCCCTCAGCTACTCTCAGTCCATCCCACCTATCACCTTAACCCCTCAGCTACTCTCAGTCCATCCCACCTATCACCTTAACCCCTCAGCTACTCTCAGTCCATCGCACCTATCACCTTAACCCCTCAGCTACTCTCAGTCCATCCCGCCTATCACCTTAACCCCTCAGCTACTCTCAGTCCATCCCACCTATCACCTTAACCCCTCAGCTACTCTCAGTCCATCCCACCTATCACCTTAACCCCTCAGCTACTCTCAGTCCATCCCACCTATCACCTTAACCCCTCAGCTACTCTCAGTCCATTCCACCTATCACCTTAACCCCTCAGCTACTCTCAGCCCATCCCACCTATCACCTTAACCCCTCAGCTACTCTCAGTCCATCCCACCTATCACCTTAACCCCTCAGCTACTCTCAGTCCACCCCACCTATCACCTCAACCCCTCAGCTACTCTCAGTCCATCCCACCTATCACCTTAACCCCTCAGCTACTCTCAGTCCATCCCACCTATCACCTCAACCCCTCAGCTACTCTCAGTCCATCCCACCTATCACCTTAACCCCTCAGCTACTCTCAGTCCATCCCACCTATCACCTTAACCCCTCAGCTACTCTCAGTCCATCCCACCTATCACCTTAACCCCTCAGCTACTCTCAGTCCATCCCACCTATCACCTTAACCCCTCAGCTACTCTCAGTCCATCCCACCTATCACCTTAACCCCTCAGCTACTCTCAGTCCATCCCACCTATCACCTTAACCCCTCAGCTACTCTCAGTCCATCCCACCTATCACCTTAACCCCTCAGCTACTCTCAGTCCATCCCACCTATCACCTTAACCCCTCAGCTACTCTCAGTCCATCCCACCTATCACCTTAACCCCTCAGCTACTCTCAGTCCATCCCACCTATCACCTTAACCCCTCAGCTACTCTCAGTCCATCCCACCTATCACCTTAACCCCTCAGCTTCTCTCAGTCCACCCCACCTATCACCTTAACCCCTCAGCTACTCTCAGTCCATCCCACCTATCACCTTAACCCCTCAGCTACTCTCAGTCCACCCCACCTATCACCTTAACCCCTCAGCTACTCTCAGTCCATCCCACCTATCACCTTAGCCCACCCTCTTATGGTTTCCATGTGCCATATATCTAATCACACAGTAAATCAAAATAAATCAAATGTTATTGTTCGCATACACATGTTTAGCAGATGTTATTGCGTGTGTAGAGAAATGCTTGTGTTCCTAGTTCCAACAGTGCAGTAATATCTAACAATACACAACAATACACACAAATCTAAAAAAAAATGTTAAAGAATGGAATTAAGAATGAATGAAATGAATGAATGAATGAATGAAATGAATGAATGAATGAAATTAATAAATGAAATGTTATTTTGGTGTGAAATCTCCAGTTAGCAATCCATCCCTTATGGAATTAACAGACACGTAAACAATCATCAGTGTAATTCTTCTTCTGTGGTAATTCAGTGATAATTCTTCTTCTGTGGTAACTCAGTGATAATTCTTCTTCTGTGGTAATTCAGTGATAATTCTTCTTCTGTGGTAAATCAGTGATAATTCTTCTTCTGTGGTTCTTTGCAGTGTGCATCGCATAAAAAGTGAAAACATTTTTAAGGTAAAATTCAATACACAATAGTAAAAAAATATATATATTTTTAACCTTTATTTAACTAGGCAAGTCAGTTAAGAACAAATTCTTATTTACAATGACAGCCTAGGAACAGTGGGGTTAATTGTCTTGTTCAGGGGCAGAACGACAGATTTTTATCTTGTCAGTTTGGGGGATTCAATCCAGCAACCTTTCAGTTACTGTCCCAACGCTCTAACCACTAGTGTACCTGCCACCCCAGGCAGCCTAGTAAATAAGGTTTTCCAAAAAATAATTACATCCCTAGAGCAGTAAAATAATATACATACATAAACATGAGCTCCCGAGTGGTGCGGCGGTCTCAGGCACTGCATCTCAGTACTAGAGTAGTCACTACATACACCCCGGTTCGAATCCAGGCTGTATCACAACCGGCCGTGATTGGGAGTCCCATAGGGTGGTGCACAATTTGGCCCAGTGCCGTCCGGGTTTGGCCGGTGTAGGCCGTCATTGTAAATAAGAATTTGTTCTTAACTGACTTGCCTGGTTAAATAAAGGTTAAATAAAGGTTAAATAAAATAAAAACATACAGATAAATGAAACAGAAGGAAATTTGAACCCAGTCTGACACAAAGAGAAGATTGATCTGGTAGATTGTGTATATATTGTATATAGATTGTCTATATACACACACCATTTACCACATAGAAGATAAATATTTGTATAATTTAATTATAGATATCCCTTTTTCTTTTATTCCTTGCTTTATTTAAATATTCCACAAATGGAAAAACACAATGGACAAAAATCCCATTTCAGGTGTGCCTTTCTGGAATAAGATCAAGCGTATATCGTGGTAGAAAGGGCAATAGAGGATAAAATGTGTTTAATTCTCTATTTTCTTCGAGGTCACAATAGTTACATATTCTTTTCCTCTTTCATTTCATACCGACCTGTTTCGATATCCCTGATCTTACTTAGCGATATCTTGCTTTTAGGTAGGGAGGTTAGAGACCCGATAGTGTGGTGCCAGGACAACAACCAGGTCAACAACCTCTCTCTCAATGTGACAAAGGAGCTGATCGTGAACTACAGGAAAAGGAGGGATGAACACGCCACCCATTAACATCGACGGGACTGAAGTGGAGCGGGTCGAGAGTTTCAAGTTCCCTGGTGTCCACATCACCAACAAACTATCATGGTCCAAACACACCAAGACAGTCGTGAAGAGGGCACGACAAAACCTATTCCCCGTCAGGAGACTGAAAAGATTTGGCATGGGTCCCCAGATCCTCAAAAAGTTGTACAGCTGCACCATCGAGAGCATCCTGACCGGTTGCATCACCGCCTGGTATGGCAACTGCTCAACATCTGACCGTAAGGCGCTACAGAGGGTAGTGCGTACGGCCCAGTACATCACTGGGGCCAAGCTTCCTGATAATAATATCTATGTCTCACTTAATTTGGTTTTTGTACAGATGTTCACAGTCAGACTGTTGAAAAAGGTCAGACATTTCCGTTGCCCTGATAGATCCCATTGAAAAACGTTACTAGCTATTCTGGCAGTTGGCAAATCCAACAATCTATACCAAAGTCTCACCATACACGCCTTTCATCTCACCTCACAGGGTTCCCCAGCCCGTGTCCCCTGTTATATTGCAAGAATAGGTACAAACTTGTGGACACCTAAAAAGTAACGTAGTGCTCTGTTATGAACATGTTTGTTATTGATTTACCTTTTAGCAACCCCACACTCCTGCTGAATAGTCCAGAACAGGACACACGCATATCTGATACAGTTTGCAATACGTAGCATAACCTATATCTATAAATGTTTTTGTTTTTTCCTATAACTCCCCCCAAGAGCTCTACATGCTGAGTCGGCCAGGGCAGATGTTCCGTATAGAAAGGTAATATGTTCATCAATAACAAATACCCACATTTTTTATAATTGCTAGTAAACTCCAGAATGTCTTCTCCAAAACAAAACTGAAAGACACTTCTCTTAGGAGCTGTTTTTTTGTGTTTTAGTCTGGGTGATCCTGAGTTTACACCTTCTACACCAAGCCATTATCTGTGTTTTAGTCTGGTTGATCCTGAGTCTCCATCTTCTACACCAAGTCATTATCTGTGTTTTTAGTCTGGTTGATCATGAGTCTCCACCTTCTACACCAAGTCATTATCTGTGTTTTAGTCTGGTTGATCCTGAGTCTCCACCTTCTACACCAAGTCATTATCTGTGTTTTAGTCTGGTTGAGTCTCCACCTTCTACACCAAGTCATTATCTGTGTTTTAGTCTGGTTGATCATGAGTCTCCACCTTCTACACCAAGTCATTATCTGTGTTTTAGTCTGGTTGATCCTGAGTCTTCATCTTTTACACCAACTGACTGTACATAGCAACATGTTCTGCAGGTCTTGTTCAGTTTCTGACATCAAAATTACATCGGCGGCGTATAAAAGGATACTTCGCATTTCATCATCATATCTTAATCCAATATTTAACTGTTTCATTTATTTAGCAAAATCTTTTTTTAATTTTTTTTTTAAACAAAGCAAACAAAGTCGGTGATAAGGCATCTCCTTGTTTTACACCTGTGGGTGTGGGGAAACCAATCTGTATGATATTCATTAATCACACACACAAGTAATTGGTATTTTGTAAAGAGACTGGATTGCGTGATAAAATTTCCCTAAAATGTCCCTCTTTAACAAACTGCTGTCTCCATATATATGTGTGTGTGTGTGTGTGTGTGTGTGTGTGTGTGTGTGTGTGTGTGTGTGTGTGTGTGTGTGTGTGTGTGTGTGTGTGTGTGTGTGTGTGTGTGTGTGTGTGTGTGTGTGTGTGTGTGTGTGTGTGTGTGTGTGATGTATAGAGATGATGGACATTATGGATAGAATATATAGTATAACTGTAGAATAAATGGATAGAATATATAGTATAACTGTAGAATAAATGGATAGAATAGTAGATGTACAGCAATAGTTGAATAGGATTGACTTGACTAGAATACAGTAAATACATATGAAACAGTATGTAAACATTATTAAAGTGGCCAGTGATTCCATGTCTATGTATACAGGGCAGCAGCCTCTAAGATGCAGGGCTGAGTAACCGGGTGGTAGCCGGCTAGTGACAGTGACTAAGTTCAGGGCAGGGTACTGGGTGGTAGCTGGCTAGTGATGGCTATTTAACAGTCTGATGGCCTTGAGATAGAAGCTGTTTTTCAGTCTCTCGGTCCCCAGCTTTGATGCACCTGCACTGACCTCGCTTTCTGGATGATAACAGGTTGAACAGGCAGTACTGTAGATGTCCTGAAGGGCAGTGTGCTCCTGGTGATGCGTTGTGTTGACCGCACCACCCTCTGGAGAGCCCTGTGGTTGCGGACGGTGCAGTTGCCATACCAGGCAGTGATACAGCCCGACAGGATGCTCTCCATGGTGCATCTGTACAAGTTTGTGAGGGTCTTAGGGGCCAAGCTGAATTTCTTCAGCCTCCTGAGTTTTAAGAGGCGCTATTGCGCCGCCTTGTCTGTGTGGGTGGACCATTTCAGATTTTCAGTGATGCGTAGACCAAGGAACTTGAAGCTTTTCACCTTCTCAACTGCAGCCCCATGCTCCCTCTGCTGTTTCCTGAAGTCCACGATCAGCTCCTTTGTTTTGTTGACATTGAGGGAGAGATTATTTTCCTGGCATTACTCCACCAGAGCCCTCACCTCCTCCCTGTAGACCGTCTCATCGTTAATATCTACAGATTGTAAATAAAAAATATGTAAATATTTTTACTAAAAGTATTGTTATATTGTTGATTGATTGACTCTGGTTTTTCCAAATCTCCCAACAGGGTTATTTGTAAGGTTCATTTCAGATAAATGTTGTGATTTTTTTTTCTGCCATTCCTGGAAGAAGCTACATAGATACGACACCATGATAAGGGATCTAATGATTCTGTCTCTTCGCAGCGAAATCTACAGAGCTGAGATGGTTGTATACATAACATTATGTTAGTGGCAAGAATTTTGTGTAATAATTTTTGTATAATAATTTATATATGTATAGGAGACTATACATGTTTTCTGTTGTAGTCATTTGGTAAAAAATCCAATCTGCCTTTCTGCTGCAGGATGTTGTATTCTTCCAGGAAATGATGTCGTCTGCTATTTATTTGTGATACTGCACAGAATTTTTCCCCCAAGTTTACTGTTAATGTAAATTCCTCTTTAATTATTTGGGTCAAATTTGTCTCTGTTTTTATAGATTGATCAGATCAATCCTCGGTTCCAAATATCGGGGGGAAAATACCTGCATTGAGGATAATGTTGAAGAGTATAGCCAATTTGAATTTGTGGTCTGTATATTTGATCATTTGATTTAAAATACCGTCAGCACCACAGGCCTTTTTTGGGGTTGTAGATTGTGTAGTTTTCCCAATAATAATTCTTCTGTAATTGGGTTTTATCCACAGGATTGTGATAGGTTGTTGCTTCCTGGTATGTGTTTATCCCCAGGACTGTTAATAGTGTCTAGTTCTTCTGCTGTTCTAGCGTTCAGGTCTCCACAGACCAGCACGTTACCTTGGGCCTGAAAGTGACTAATCTCCCCCCTCTAGAATGGAGAAACTCTCTTCATTAAAGTAGAGGAATGTATACATGTATGTGGCACAGAGGAAGACCTTTTAATCGGTTAATATAGCCTCCTTGTTGATTTTTAACCAGATAAAGTATTCTCCTGTTTTGAGTCTCTGCCCTCTCTCTCTCTTTATTTGTTTATTTCTATCTCTCTCTCTGCCCTCCCTCTCTCTCTCTGCCCTCTCTCTCTCTGCCCTCCCTCTCTCTCTCTGCCCTCTCTCTCTCTCCCTCTCTCTCTCTGCCCTCCCTCTCTCCTCTC
>NC_042966.1:43283859-43309157 GCF_901001165.1 Salmo trutta | reverse complement strand
AACTCTAGATAGCTAGCTAATGTTAGATCTGCCTGCCATCGACGTTAAACTGAACTCTAGATAGCTAGCTAACGTTAGATCTGCCTGCCATCGACGTTAAACTGAACTCTAGATAGCTAGCTAACGTTAGATCTGCCTCCCATCGACGTTAAACTGAACTCAAGATAGCTAGCTAACGTTAGATCTGCCTGCCATCGACGTTAAACTGAACTCTAGATAGCAAGGAGTTCCTGCAAGAGGCGAAGGACATCCAACAACGGGAACCTTCTTGAAGACAGAGCAGATCACTGACATCACCTCCACCTCAGCTCCACCACCACCTCCTCCACCAACTCCACCTCCTCCACCACCTCCATCTCCTCCACCACCACCACCTCCTCCACCACCACCACCTCCTCCACCACCACCACCACCTCCTCCACCACCACCACCTTCACCTCCTCCACCACCACCACCTTCACCACCTCCACCACCTCAGCTCCTCCACCTCAGCTCCTCCACCACCTCCATCTCAGCTCCACCACCACCTCCATCTCAGCTCCTCCACCGCCTCCATCTCAGCTCCTCCACCACCTCCACCACCACCTCCACCTCAGCTCCTCCTCCACCTCAGCTCCTCCAACACCTCCACCTCAGCTCCTCCAACACCTCCACCTCAGCTCCTCCAACACCTCCACCTCAGCTCCACCACCACCTCCTCCACCACCACCACCACCTCCACCTCAGCTCCTCCACCACCTCCACCTCAGCTCCTCCAACACCTCCTCCTCCACCACCACCACCTCCACCTCAGCTCCTCCACCACCTCCACCTCAGCTCCTCCAACACCTCCACCTCAGCTCCACCACCACCTCCACCTCCTCCACCACCACCACCACCTCCACCTCAGCTCCTCCACCACCGCCACCTCAGCTCCACCACCACCACCTCCACCACCACCTCCACCTCAGCTCCACCACCACCTCCACCTCAGCTCCACCACCACCTCCACCTCAGCTCCACCACCTCCACCACCACCTCCACCACCTCCATCTCAGCTCCTCCACCACCTCCACCTTAGCTCCTCCACCACCTCCATCTCAGCTCCACCACCACCTCCACCTCAGCTCCTCCACCACCTCCACCTCAGCTCCACCACCACAGCTCCTCCACCACCACCACCACCTCCACCTCAGCTCCACCACCACCTCCACCACCACCTCCACCACCTCCATCTCAGCTCCTCCATCTCAGCTCCTCCACCACCTCCACCTCAGCTCCTCCACCACCTCCATCTCAGCTCCACCACGGTGATCCACCTCAGCTCCTCCACCACCTCCACCTCAGCTCCACCACCACCTCCACCTCAGCTCCTCCACCACCTCCACCTCAGCTCCTCCACCACCTGCACCACCACCTCCACCTCAGCTCCTCCACCACCACCACCACCTCCACCACCTCCACCTCAGCTCCTCCACCACCTCCACCTCCTCAGCTCCTCCACCACCTCCACTTCCTCAGAGCGTCCATCCATGACGTAGGAGGACAACAGAACATTCTGAATGGACATTATTAAAACAGAGCTTTATCTTTATTAAAACAGAACTTTATTGCCCAATCGGGACTTTTATAGATTGTTAAAATAAATAATTGTGTAGAACACACTTACAGTCTGCTGCTCTTTTTTTAATTTGTATTTATTTAAAGAAGATAAAGGATTCTACTAGACCGGTGGTTCGCCCCCCCCCCCCCCCCGTGAAATTTTATATCATTGTGTTTAACAGCACCCTGTTACAGTTAGTAACATAACGCTGTTGACATATTGTGACAGCTTTTAATAATGTGGAAGAAGATGAACTAGTCCAAGGCTCTCCAACCCTGTTCCTGTAGAGATACCTTCCTGTAGGTTTTAACTTCAACCCTGTTCCTGGAGAGATACCGTCCTGTAGGTTTTAACTCCAACCCTGTTCCTGGAGAGATACCCTCCTGCAGGTTTTCACTCCAACCCTGTTCCTGGAGAGATACTGTCCTGTAGGTTTTAACTCCAACCCTGTTCCTGGAGAGGTACTGTCTTGAAGGTTTTCACTCCAACCTTAAATAATTTCCTGGTTAATAAGTTAATCAGGGTTAGTTACAACTGAGGTTGATACAAACTGTAGTCCGATACAAACATCAAATATATTATTATTAGGTAGTGTCATCCTAGTCCCCTGCACACCCTCCACATACAACCCCTCCACAGACAACCCCTCCACATACAACCCCTCCACATACAACCCCTCCACAGACAACCCCTCCACAGACAAGCCCTCCACATACAAGCCCTCCACAGACAACCACTCCAAAGACAACCCCTCCACAGACAACCCCTCCACAGACAACCACTCCACAGACAACCCCTTCCAAAGACAACCACTCCACAGACAACCCCTACATACAGTGTTGTGGACTGGCTGTAGGGTAAAAACCTCACTCCAGGCATCATCCTCCCCCCTACAAAATCAAACAACATCTATATAATAAAAGACCAATTGTAATTCAGCCTGAAATATACATTTATAATACTGAGTTTATCAACAAGTGAATGATTTAATCTTCTAATCCCCTCCCTCCCACCAAACCCCTTGTCTTCTCTCCTCGACTGACTGCAATGCATTACTGTTAGTGTTCAGTTACAAAATATATTTATACCACAGCATTGTTGAATTCTAGAATGGGCATTATTAAAACCAGTTCGGAAAGAAAACAGCACGTAGAAATAAGTTTAACCATTTATTAAGCAATGGATAATGCAAGTCTTTGCAATATAGGCTCTGCTCCTTCAGGGCAGCTCACTGCCCAAGCAAAGCGTCCATATAAAATAGCCTACAGGCAGTGAGTGCGGAAAGCTATACCAATGCCCCCGGCAGGAACACAGAACCGAACAGGTGGAGGCTGGGGTGGTGGTGGGAGCAAGAAGCCAGTGCACAGTAACAGTAACAGTAGTAGCAGTAACAGTAACAGTAGTAGTAGTAGTAGTAGTAACAGTAACAGTAACAGCAGTAGCAGTAACAGTAACTGTAACAGCAGTAGCAGAGGCAGTAACAGCAGAGTAACAGTAACTGTAACAGCAGTAGCAGTAACAGTAACTGTAACAGCAGTAACAGTAGCAGTAACAGCAGAGTAACAGTAACAGTAACAGTAACAGCAGTAACAGTAACTGTAACAGCAGTAGCAGTAACAGCAGTAGCAGTAGCAGTAACAGTAACAGTAACAGTAGCAGTAACAGTAACAGCAGTAACAGTAACAGTAACAGCAGTAACAGTAACAGTAACAGTAACAGCAGTAGCAGTAGCAGTAACAGTAACAGTAACAGCAGTAACAGTAACAGTAACAGCAGTAACAGCAGTAACAGTAGTAACAGCAGTAGCAGTAACAGCAGTAACAGTAACAGTAACAGTAACAGCAGTAACAGTAGCAGTAACAGTAGCAGTAACAGTAGCAGTAGCAGTAACAGTAGCAGTAACAGTAACAGCAGTAACAGTAACAGTAACAGTAACAGTAACAGCAGTAGCAGTAACAGTAACAGTAACAGCAGTAGCAGTAGCAGTAGCAGTAACAGTAACAGTAACAGCAGTAACAGTAACAGCAGTAACAGTAACAGTAACAGTAACAGCAGTAGCAGTGACAGTAACAGTAACAGTAACAGCAGTAACAGTAACAGTAACAGCAGTAACAGTAGCAGTAACAGTAACAGCAGTAACAGTAACAGTAACAGTAACAGCAGTAACAGTAACAGTAACAGTAACAGCAGTAACAGTAACAGTAACAGTAGCAGTAACAGTAGCAGTAACAGTAACATCAGTAACAGTAACAGTAACATCAGTAACAGTAACAGCAGTAACAGCAGTAACAGTAACAGTAACATCAGTAACAGCAGTAACAGTAACAGTAACAGCAGTAGCAGTAACAGTAACAGTAACATCAGTAACAGTAGTAACAGTAACAGCAGTAACAGTAACAGTAACAACAGTAACAGTAGTAACAGCAGTAGCAGTAACAGCAGTAACAGTAACAGTAACAGTAACAGCAGCAGTAACAGTAACAGTAACAGCAGCAGTAACAGTAACAGTAACAGCAGTAACAGCAGTAGCAGTAACAGCAGTAACAGTAGCAGTAACAGCAGTAGCAGTAACAGCAGTAACAGCAGCAGTAACAGTAGCAGTAACAGTAGCAGTAACAGCAGTAGCAGTAACAGTAGTAGTAGCAGCAGTAGCAGTAACAGCAGTAGCAGTAACAGTAATATTAGCAGCAAGCAGCAATAACAGTGTCACTGAAGGTCATTTAACATTGTTGTTGTTAATTGGACCATTTTCCTGTCCTGCTAAGCATTCGAAATGTAACGAGTACTTTTGGGTGTCAGGGAAAATGTAAAAAGTACATTATTTTCTTTAGGAATGTAGTGAAGTAAAAGTTGTCAAAAATATAAATAGTAAAGTACAGATACCTCAAAAAACTACTTAAGTAGTACTTTAAAGTATTTTTACTTAAGTACTTTACACCACTGGGTATTTCACCCAATAGATATGTGAGTTTATCAAAATTGGGTTTATTTTTGAATTCTTTGTGGGTCTGTGTAATCTGAGGGAAATATGTGTCTCTAATATGGTCATACATTTGGCAGGAGGTTAGGAAAGTGCAGCTCAGTTTCCACCTCGTTTTGTGGGCAGTGTGCACAGTAGCAGCAAGCTACTGTCTTCTCCTGAGAGCCAGGTCTGCCTACGGCTGCCTTTCTCAATAGCAAGGCTATGCTCACTGAGTCTGTACTTAGTCAAAGATTTCCTTAAGTTTGGGTCAGTCACGGTGGTCAGGTATTCTGCTACTGTGTACTCTCTGTTTAGGGCCAAATAGCATTCTAGCTTGCTGGGTTTTTTGTGTGTGTGTTTTCTATCTCTCTGCCCCTCTCTCCCTCCCTCTCTCTCCCCCTCTCTCTCTCTCCCTCTCTCTCCCTCCCTCTCTCTCCCCCTCTCTCTCCCTCCCTCTCTCTCCCCCTCTCTCTCTCCCTCTCAGCTATTCTTCTTGGCTGAGTATTTATAGAAAATCCCACTGTCACATATACTTTTACAGAAAGCATGAACTGGCGTAGCCCCAGAGAAATGATTTAGTTTAGAGGTGTTGACTAACGGTGAATAAACTGTAAGCTATCAAAAACAAAAGAGTCGCCCACTCCATATATAAACTCCCAGTAATTTATTGGGTAAACCACCAACATTTCGGCATCACCTTGAAGAAGACACAGTAAATAACTGGGGGGTTTTATATAGTGTGGTGCCACTTACGCACAGAGAGAGTATGTACATATGCTGTGCTCAGGACAAGTATAACAGGCATGTTTTCAAGGGGATAATTGATTTTGTGTTCATATTTATTTGCTGATTTACGTTGTGTTGCTAGTTTACTAAATCTCTTTGGAAGTGCATCCCAAATGGCACCCTAAAAATTCTGTAATTCTATAATTTCATATTTAGTGCACTACTTTTGACCAGCGCCTTATGGGTAGGTCTAGGCATTTTATTACATTTTTTTTTTACGACCCCACATTTCGATCATTCGAGATGCCGATATAGCACCTTCTCAACACCATGTGTGGATTAATTGTCATGTATTCGTACCACAATCATCTATCGTAATTATCCAATTAGTTGAAAAATTCTCAACCATGTGGTTTGACTTCAAATTAAATGTTTACCGACAATTATGCTCATCGGCAGCCTACACTTTAGCCTAACGCATCAAATTATTCGCTTATTTTAAGGACATTATCAACGTAAATATTTAACTTATTTGTGGTCTTTTATCAACATTATATGGGAATAATAGTCATTTTTTCTGCGAAAATGTAGTCTATTTCTGAACGAAGTAACCCTTTTCATTTCGCTATAGAAATACATCTAAAAACATAAATGCTGAGGATATGGCTTTCACAAGCGCCAACATCTCTCTGGAAAAAGTTGACAATCCCAAAATACGCGCTTTCATTAACACACATGTAAAGAATGGTAAAAACCATCTCCATAATAACAGACAAATCCACTGACACACAAGACCAATGTGTTCTTCTTATGCTGTAGGACAGCTAGGTGAAGACATTGTTCTGGCTGACACAGTGTGTTGACAGCTAGGTGAAGACATTGTTCTGGCTGACACAGTGTGTTGACAGCTAGGTGAAGACATTGTTCTGGCTGACACAGTGTGTTGACAGCTAGGTGAAGACATTGTTCTGGCTGACACAGTGTGTTGACAGCTAGGTGAAGACATTGTTCTGGCTGACACAGTGTGGAGGCAGAGAAACGTATCTCTCCAAATACTGCAATCTTTAGAGTTGGAGAAGTTGTTGGGTTGTTATTTCTAGTTATTTATGTTCTGAAAATAGTCTACATTTCCCCCTCCACATTTTCTGATATAAAAATGCCCATCCTACCCTCATGTTAAGAACAGATAACAAAATGCCCATCCTACCCATATGTTAAGAACAGACAACAAAATGCCCATCTTACCCATATGTTAAGAACAGACAACAAAATGCTCATCCTACCCATATGGAACAGGAAAAGGGGGCAGGAATAGGAACAGGAACAGGAACAGGAACAGGAGGAAAATAGACAATAGAAGTATCTTTCCCGCCTGTTCGTTCAGGAAGGCTAACTCCGGTTATTTCACTCCATGCATCACCCACTGTTTCAGGAGCGTGCGGTCTCTTGCTACGCGACATGTGCTATTCAGCACAAACTCTGTATGCCATGGGCTTCCAAACCTTGATCCTGCAGCTACCAAGTGAAATCTCTTGTAGATTCACTATAATTGAAGACTAACTCTGTAAGCCGCCCCGGCACGATCAATGAACTAACAGTATCGTCTAGGCCTATATACGTTCTCTCCCAGGCTGATGGACAAGAAAGTTTGGAGCGTAGCATCAGGTAGCCAGTCCATGCAGTATGCATGGCCTCTCAGGGCTCTATTGTTCCTCCATCAGGCCCTAATGACCTGGTACTCAGAGCTCTATTGTCCCTCTAACCACTCTGACATCAATGCAATCAAAAATCCCCATCCAACACTTATCATTAAAACAGTATAGTGCTTTTAAAACTCACCTCACTGTGACAATCCATTTTCACATTTTTTGAAATGTTGGAATATAGGCTAGACCAATTAAAGACCAGCTTACATCTGTTTTTTTTTGTTTTTGTTTTTTTAATGTTCTGCAGTGCAATGGGCTCCCGAGTGGCACAGCGGTCTAAGGCACTGTATCTCAGTGCTAGAGGCGTCGCTACAGACACCCTGGTTCGAATCCAGGCTGTATCACAACTTTTATTTTTTTTATTTATTTAACCTTTATTTAACCAGGAAGGGCTCATTGAGATTTAAAAATCTCTTTTTCAAGAGCGTCCTGGCCAAGATAGGCAGCGCCAAGTCATTACAAAAATTACAGACAAACAACATGAAAAACTACAAGTAATCTAGTAAAAACCATAGAATTAACAAAGAATATAAAATCAAAAACAGCAAATTAAAAACATTGACATGTCAGGGAATCAGTCTCAAGATCATTCATCAGTGATTTAAAAGTTACTCAGCCATAAATAAATAGGTTATTAGTAGGTTAAAATGTACTAGTCACAGACAAACGACTTGACATGCTACCATCTTGGAATAGTCAACAGGTGTGATTGGGAGTCCCTTAGGGCGGGGCACAATTTGCCCAGCGTCGTCCGGGTTACGGGAGGGTTTGGCCGGGGTAGAACGTTATTGTAAAATAAGAATTTGTTCTTAACTGACTTGCCTAGTTAAATAAAGGTTAAATAAATTATAAAAATATTATGTAATATATATATTGTATAAAGAACAGCACAATCATTATTTTAATTCAATTTTTTCTCAGCCTTGGGCTCATATTTAGGCCTATCTGTGTGCATTATCCCTAATATCTATATGGATGTTTTGAATGAATCATCACCTCTTCCATTTCGTTGTGTTTGGCTTTAACACAAACAACAACCATGTTTTACACTCAGTTTCAACCTGTTCTTGAACTTCTTTCTTCAAATGGATTGTCACAGTGAGGTGAGTTTTAAAAGCACTATACTGTTTTAATGATAAGTGTTGGATGGGGATTTTTGATTGCATTGATGTCAGAGTGGTTAGAGGGGCAATAGAGCTCTGAGTACCAAGGCCATTAGGACCTGATGGAGGGACAATAGAGCTCTGAGTACCAGGCCATTAGGACCTGATGGAGGGACAATAGAGCTCTGAGTACCAGGCCATTAGGACCTGATGGAGGGACAATAGAGCTCTGAGTACCAGACCATTAGGACCTGATAGAGGGACAATAGAGCTCTGAGTACCAGGCCATTAGGACCTGATAGAGGGACAATAGAGCTCTGAGTACCAGGCCATTAGGGCCTGATGGAGGGACAATAGATCCCTGAGTACCAGGCCATTAGGGCCTGATGGAGGGACACTAGAGCCCTGAGTACCAGGCCATTAGGGCCTGATGGAGGGACACTAGAGCCCTGAGTACCAGGCCATTAGGACCTGATGGAGGGACACTAGAGCCCTGAGTACCAGGCCATTAGGACCTGATGGAGGGACAATAGAGCCCTGAGTACCAGGCCATTAGGACCTGATGGAGGGACAATAGAGCTCTGACTACCAGGCCAATAGGACCTGATGGAGGGACAATAGAGCCCTGAGTACCAGGCCATTAGGGCCTGATGGAGGGACACTAGAGCCCTGAGTACCAGGCCATTAGGGCCTGATGGAGGGGACACTAGAGCCCTGAGTACCAGGCCATTAGGACCTGATGGAGGGACAATAGAGCCCTGAGTACCAGGCCATTAGGACCTGATAGAGGGACAATAGAGCTCTGAGTACCAGGCCAATAGGACCTGATGGAGGGACAATAGAGCCCTGAGTACCAGGCCATTAGGACCTGATGGAGGGACAATAGATCCCTGAGTACCAGGCCATTAGGGCCTGATGGAGGGACACTAGAGCCCTGAGTACGAGGCCATTAGGACCTGATGGAGGGACAATAGAGTTCTGAGTACCAGGCCATTAGGGCCTGATGGAGGGACAATAGAGCCCTGAGTACCAGGCCATTAGGACCTGATGGAGGGACAATAGAACTCTGAGTACCAGGTCATCTCCTCTCCTCCGGTACGCTCCCCCCTCCCCCCTCCTGCCTCAGGCTTTCCTCTCCTCTCCTCCGGTTCGCTCCTCCCTCCTGCCTCAGGCTTTCCTCTCCTCTCCTCCGGTCCGCTCCCCCCTCCTGCCTCAGGCTTTCCTCTCCTCTCCTCTGGTCCGCTCCGCCCTCCTGCCTCAGGCTTTCCATTCCTACCCTCTCCACCGTTACTCCTCTCTTCCTCTACCTTGTCTTTCTGTTGTAATATAGTCTGTACATTTTGTCTCTGCTCTTTCTGTTCGCTTATAAAACTTCTCTCTTCTCCACCCCTCTCCTCTCTAAAGCTCCTTCCCCTCCTCTCCTTTCCATTCCTCTTCTTTCTCCTCCTCCTCCTTCATCCCTCCTTCTCTCATCTACCTCAGCACCCTTTCCTTTTCCTCTATTCAACACTCCCCCCCACTCCCTCTCTCTTCCTATTTTCCTCTGTGTCAGAGTGGTGGAGTCTGGCTCTGTGTCAGAGTGGTGGAGTCTGGCTCTGTGTCAGAGTGGTGGAGTCTGGCTCTGTGTCAGAGTGGTGGAGTCTGGCTCTGTGTCAGAGTGGTGGAGTCTGGCTCTGTGTCAGAGTGGTGGAGTCTGGAGTCTGGCTCTGTGTCAGAGTGGTGGAGTCTGGCTCTGTGTCAGAGCGGTGGAGTCTGGCTCTGTGTTAGAGTGGTGGAGTCTGGCTCTGTGTTAGAATGGTGGAGTCTGGCTCTGTGTCAGAGTGGTGGAGTCTGGAGTCTGGCTCTGTGTCAGAGTGATGGAGTCAGGAGTCTGGCTCTGTGTCAGAGTGGTGGAGTCTGGCTCTGTGTCAGAGTGGTGGAGTCTGGAGTCTGGCTCTGTGTCAGAGTGGTGGAGTCTGGCTCTGTGTCAGAGTGGTGGAGTCTGGCTCTGTGTCAGAGCGGTGGAGTCTGGCTCTGTGTTAGAGTGGTGGAGTCTGGCTCTGTGTCAGAGTGATGGAGTCAGGAGTCTGGCTCTGTGTCAGAGTGGTGGAGTCTGGCTCTGTGTCAGAGCGGTGGAGTCTGGCTCTGTGTCAGAGTGATGGAGTCAGGAGTCTGGCTCTGTGTCAGAGTGGTGGAGTCTGGCTCTGTGTCAGAGTGGTGGAGTCTGGAGTCTGGCTCTGTGTCAGAGTGGTGGAGTCTGGCTCTGTGTCAGAGCGGTGGAGTCTGGCTCTGTGTTAGAGTGGTGGAGTCTGGCTCTGTGTTAGAGTGGTGGAGTCTGGCTCTGTGTCAGAGTGGTGGAGTCTGGAGTCTGGCTCTGTGTCAGAGTGATGGAGTCAGGTGTCTGGCTCTGTGTCAGAGTGGTGGAGTCTGGCTCTGTGTCAGAGTGGTGGAGTCTGGAGTCTGGCTCTGTGTCAGAGTGGTGGAGTCTGGCTCTGTGTCAGAGCGGTGGAGTCTGGCTCTGTGTCAGAGCGGTGGAGTCTGGCTCTGTGTTAGAGTGGTGGAGTCTGGCTCTGTGTCAGAGTGATGGAGTCAGGAGTCTGGCTCTGTGTCAGAGTGGTGGAGTCTGGCTCTGTGTCAGAGTGGTGGAGTCTGGAGTCTGGCTCTGTGTCAGAGCGGTGGAGTCTGGCTCTGTGTTAGAGTGGTGGAGTCTGGCTCTGTGTTAGAGTGGTGGAGTCTGGCTCTGTGTCAGAGTGGTGGAGTCTGGAGTCTGGCTCTGTGTCAGAGTGATGGAGTCAGGAGTCTGGCTCTGTGTCAGAGTGGTGGAGTCTGGCTCTGTGTCAGAGTGGTGGAGTCTGGAGTCTGGCTCTGTGTCAGAGTGGTGGAGTCTGGCTCTGTGTCAGAGCGGTGGAGTCTGGCTCTGTGTTAGAGTGGTGGAGTCTGGCTCTGTGTTAGAGTGGTGGAGTCTGGCTCTGTGTCAGAGTGGTGGAGTCAGGAGTCTGGCTCTGTGTCAGAGTGATGGAGTCTGGCTCTGTGTCAGAGTGGTGGAGTCTGGCTCTGTATCAGAGTGGTGGAGTCAGGAGTCTGGCTCTGTGTCAGAGCGGTGGAGTCAGGAAGGCAGCTCAGTCAGAAACAATCACAGAGCAGGAGAGGAGAAGATGTACAAGGGGAGAAGAAGGGAGGAGAGAGGAGTTGTGATGGGAGGAGGAGAGAGAGGAGGAGGAGAGAGAGGAGGAGCAGAGAGAGGAGGAGGAGGAGAGAGGAGGAGGAGAGAGGAGGAGGAGAGAGGAGGAGGAGGAGAGAGGAGGAGGAGGAGAGAGGAGGAGTTGTGATGGGAGGAGGAGAGAGGAGGAGTTGTGATGGGAGGAGGAGAGAGGAGGAGTTGTGAGAGGAGGAGTTGTGATGGGAGGAGTTGAGAGAGGAGGAGAGAGGAGGAGGAGAGAGGAGGAGTTGTGATGGGAGGAGGAGAGAGGAGGAGAGAGGAGGAGTTGTGAGAGGAGGAGGAGAGAGGAGGAGTTGTGATGGGAGGAGGAGAGAGGAGGAGTTGTGAGGGGAGGAGAGAGGAGGAGTTGAGATGGGATAACAGGGAACAGGTGACATTAAGGCCCTGCCATTGTAGACAATAGCTCCCTCTGCAGTATGAAAGACTGTTGTTCAGAAGTAGTGTGTGTGTGTGTGTGTGTGTGTGTGTGTGGCTATCCCAGTGGAGGCTGGTGAGGGGAGGACTGCTCATTATAATGTCTGGAATGGTTCCATATGGTACCATTCATTAACTCCATTCCAGACATTATAATGAGCAGTCCTCCCCTCACCAGCCTCCACTGGTCTATCCATGCAGAGCCCTAACTCACACTCACACTCTCTCTCTCTCTCTCTCTCTCTCTCTCTCTCTCTCTCTCTCTCTCTCTCTCTCAGAGTTGGACCCTGGTATTGGTGTAACGGTGTATGCCAGCCTGGTGGGGGCGCTGTTACTCTCTGTAGTGCTGGTGCTGTGTGTCGGGGTGTTGGCATACCGACGCAACTGTCGTCATCTCCACGGTGATATCACTGACTCCTCCTCCGCCCTCACCGCCGCCTTCCACCCCGGCAACTACAAACCACCCAGACAGGGTGAGTCACTGGTATTATTCTTCTTCTCCTCCTCCTATTCCTCCTCTTCCTCCTCCCCCTCTCCTCCTCTTCCTCCTCCTCTTCCTCTTCTCCTCCTATTCCTCCTCCCTCCTCTTCCTCTCCCTCTTCCTCCTCCTCTTCCTCTTCCTCCTCCTCTTCCTCCTCCTCCCTCTTCTCCTCCTCCTCTCCCTCTTCCTCCTCCTCCTCCCTCTTCCCTCTTCCTCCTCCCTCTTCCTCCTCTCCTCCTCCCTCTTCCTCCTCCCTCTTCCTCCTCCCTCTTCCTCCTCTTCCTCCTCCTCCGGGTCTGTAGTGACGCCTCACTCACTGCGATGCTGTGCCTTAGACCGCTGCACCACTTGCAATACAGAACATACACATACAAACGGCAGCATACATATCACCCCTGTCCAGACCCATCACAACGCCACCCCTGTCCAGACCCATCACAACGCCACCCCTGTCCAGACCCATCACAACGCCACCCCTGTCCAGACCCATCACAACATCACCCCTGTCCAGACCCATCACAGCATCACCCCTGTCCAGACCATCACAACATCACCCCTGCCCAGACCCATCACAACATCACCCCTGTCCAGACCATGACAACATCACCCCTGTCCAGACCCATCACAACATCACCCCTGTCCAGACCCATCACAACATCACCCCTGTCCACCTTCATATGCCATGTCTTGAAATATGCAGACAGACGGATTAAAAGTACATTTACATTGTAATACCTCAGACAGCCAACTTTCCAACTTCGCCCATAACTTTTGGACGTTATAACGTTATCCCAGAAGACATGGACTATCGAGTCATTGTTAGTTTTACACTGAAGACTCTGGCGTTGTGCTGTAGAATTAGTTCATATTGTCTCTTGTATAATAAATTAAATGCATTAGTTTATACTGGATTCAGCATACATTTTCCGTTAACTGTAATCTCTTTAATTACGTCCCAACATTCATACATACGCCCATATCACATGGCCTCAAACGGCACCATTTTGTTTCTCTAAATTTCCCACACGCTTTCAGCATTTAGATAATAAAGCGTTTAACATTTTCCGTTAACTGTAATCTCTTTAGCTACGTCCCAACATTCCCTCCATCATGTACCAATATCAGTTATTTTTAAATCTTGGTTTTCAATAGTTGAAATTTTTTTCCGAACAGGTTCTGTAACGTCCGTCGTTAGAAGAAGGGGACCAAAGCGCAGAGTGGGTTGGGTTCATCATATTTTAATAAACGTGAACCAGCAAAACAATAACCAAAACACAACGAACGAACAGTATTGCAGGCTACTCACAACTATGCAAAATCAACTTCCCCCAAAAGACAGGTGGAAAAAGGGCTACCTAAGTATGGCTCCCAATCAGCGACAACGAAATGCAGCTGTCCCTGATTGAGAGCCATACCAGGCCAACACAAAGAAATACACAACATAGAAAAAACATAGAAATACAAAAACATAGAACAATACTCAAAAACCCCGACAACACAAAACAAACACACCCCTGCCACGTCCTGACCAAACTACAATAACAAATAACCCCTTATACTGGTCAGGACGTGACAGGTTGTCAGTTGGATTGGCTCTCTGCAAGGTTTTATATATCTCATCTATCATATGAACATCCTTTTCTGACTCAAATAGGATTCCCTCAAGATTGAGCTCTGATGTGCAAAAGATTTCATATAAACATTTCTTGATATGAAACTTTTAAATTGCATGTATTTGAAAATATCTACATTGTTTAGTCCAAAATTGCTTTTTAATTCTGTCATGGAAATAAATGAATTTATCAAGTCATTTTCCGTTTCTATGCCTTTAGTTTTCCATTTGGACCAATTTATCAGTGAATTCTGAAAAGCTTCCATAGGGTTGTTTTTAAGGAGTGATATCCAAGGATTGTTCGATAGGGTTGTGTTTTTAAGGAGTGATATCCAAGGATTGTTCCACAGGGTTATTGTCTTCATTATCCCAGTATACTAGCTACCACCAGCCAGAGGGTTATTGGCTTCATTATCCCAGTATACTGGCTACCACCAGCCAGAGGGTTATTGGCTTCATTATCCCAGTATACTGGCTACCGCCACCCAGAGGGTTATTGTCTTCATTATCCCAGTATACTAGTTATCACCAGCCAGAGGGTTATTGGCTTCATTATCCCAGTGTATTAGCTACCACCAGCCAGAGGGTTATTGGCTTCATTATCCCAGTATACTAGCTACCACCAGCCACAGGGTTATTGGCTTCATTATCCCAGTATACTAGCTACCGCCAGCCAGAGGGTTATTGGCTTCATTATCCCAGTATACTGGCTACCACCAGCCGGAGGGTTATTGGCTTCATTATGCCAGTATACTAGCTACCACCAGCCAGAGGGTTATTGGCTTCATTATCCCAGTATACTAGCTACCGCCAGCCAGAGGGTTATTGTCTTCATTATCCCAGTATACTAGCTATCACCAGCCAGAGGGTTATTGGCTTCATTATCCCAGTATGCTAGCTACCACCAGCCACAGGGTTATTGGCTTCATTATCCCAGTATACTAGCTACCACCAGCCACAGGGTTATTGGCTTCATTATCCCAGTATACTGGCTACCACCAGCCAGAGGGTTATTGGCTTCATTATCCCAGTATACTGGCTACCACCAGCCGGAGGGTTATTGGCTTCATTATCCCAGTATACTAGCTACCACCAGCCAGAGGGTTATTGGCTTCATTATCCCAGTATACAGGCTACCACCAGCCAGAGGGTTATTTGGCCTCATTATCCCAGTATACTGGCTACCACCAGGCAGAGAGTTATTGGCTTCATTATCCCAGTATACTAGCTACCGCCACCCAGAGGGTTATTGGCTTCATTATCCCAGTGTACTAGCTACCACCAGCCAGAGGGTTATTGGCTTCATTATCCCAGTATACAGGCTTCCACCAGCCGCATGGTTATTGTCTTCATTATCCCAGTATACTAGCTACCACCAGCCACAGGGTTATTGGCTTCATTATCCCAGTATACTAGCTACCACCAGCCAGAGGGTTATTGGCTTCATTATACCAGAGTACTAGCTACCACCAGCCAGAGGGTTATTGGCTTCATTATCCCAGTATACTGGCTACCACCAGCCACAGGGTTATTGGCTTCATTATCCCAGTATACTAGCTACCACCAGCCAGAGGGTTATTGGCTTCATTATACCAGAGTACTAGCTACCACCAGCCAGAGGGTTATTGGCTTCATTATCCCAGTATACTAGCTACCACCAGCAAAAGGGTTATTGGCTTCATTATCCCAGTATACAAGCTACCACCAGCAAGAGGGTTATTGGCTTCATTATCCCAGTATACTGGCTACCACCAGCCAGAGGGTTATTGGCTTCATTATCCCAGTATACTAGCTACCGCCAGCCAGAGGGTTATTGGCTTCATTATCCCAGTATACTGGCTACCGCCAGCCACAGGGTTATTGGCTTCATTATCCCAGTATACTGGCTACCACCAGGCAGAGGGTTATTGGCTTCATTATCCTAGTATACTAGCTACCACCAGCCACAGGGTTATTGGCTTCATTATCCCAGTATACTAGCTACCACCAGCCACAGGGTTATTGGCTTCATTATCCCAGTATACTGGCTACCACCAGCCAGAGGGTTATTGGCTTCATTATCCCAGTATACTGGCTACCACCAGCCAGAGGGTTATTGTCTTCATTATCCCAGTGTACTAGCTACCACCAGCCACAGGGTTATTGGCTTCATTATCCCAGTATACTAGCTACCACCAGGCAGAAGGTTATTGGCTTCATTATCCCAGTATACTGGCTACCACCAGCCACAGGGTTATTGGCTTCATTATCCCAGTATACTGGCTACCAACAGCCAGAGGGTTATTGGCTTCATTATCCCAGTATACTGGCTACCACCAGCCAGAGGGTTATTGGCTTCATTATGCCAGTGTACTAGCTACCACCAGCCACAGGGTTATTGGCTTCATTATCCAGTATACTAGCTACCACCAGCCAGAGGGTTATTTGCACAGCGGTCTAAGGCGTCACTACAGACCCTGGTTTGATTCCAGGCTGTATCACAGCGGTCTAAGGCTCTGCATCTCAGTGCTTGAGGCGTCACTACAGACACCCTGGTTTGATTCCTGGCTGTATCACAGCGGTCTAAGGCTCTGCATCTCAGTGCTTGAGGCGTCACTACAGACCCTGGTTTGATTCCAGGCTGTATCACAGCGGTCTAAGGCACTGCATCTCAGTGCTAGAGGCGTCACTACAGACACCCTGGTTTGATTCCAGGCTGTATCACAACCGGCTGTGATTGGGAGTCCCATTGGGCGGGCGCACAATTGGCCCAGCGTCGTCCGGGTTCGACCGGTGTAGGCCGTCATTGTAAAAAATAATTTGTTCTTAACTTACTTGCCTGGTTAAATAAAGGCTACATTTTTTTTTAACGGATCAATAAAGCATGTATTGTAACCACTTTGCTCCCAAAAATCACAATCTTGCCGATGCAACTATTAAACAACTCCCCCCCTCTCTCTCTCTCTCCTCCTCCTCCTGCAGACAACCCTCACCTCCTCCACCCCTCTGCGCCCCCGGACCTGACGGCCACAGCAGGTACCTTCAGGGATCCTCTCTTCTCCCTGCGGCAGGGTGCCGACGACGGTCTTCACAAGATCCCCATGACAACCTCTCCCCTGCTGGACCCCTTTCCCAGCCTCAAGATCAAGGTGTGTGTGTGTGTGTGTGTGTGTGTGTGTGTGTGTGTGTGTGTGTGTGTGTGTGTGTGTGTGTGTGTGTGTGTGTCAATCAAATGTATTGATAAAGCCATTTTAATATCAGTGTCTGTCAAAGCTTTACAGTTACCTGGTCTGGACCCCAAGTAGAAGCAGAGTCATATTGGTGTATGGTATAATAGTTATATTGGTGTATGGTATAGTAGTTATATTGGTGTATGGTATAGTAGTTATATTGGTGTATGGTATAATAGTTATATTGGTGTATGGTATAGTAGTTATATTGGTGTATGGTATTGTAGTTATATTGGTGTATGGTATAATAGACCATATTGGTGTATGGTATAGTAGTTATATTGGTGTATGGTATAGTAGTTATATTGGTGTATGGTATAGTAGTTATATTGGTGTATGGTATAGTAGTCATATTGGTGTATGGTATAGTAGTTATATCGGTGTATGGTATAGAAGTTATATTGGTGTATGGTATAGTAGTCATATTGGTGTATGGTATAGTAGTTATATCGGTGTATGGTATAGTAGTTATATCGGTGTATGGTATAGTAGTTATATTGGTGTATGGTATAGTAGTTATATTGGTGTATGGTATAGTAGTTATATTGGTGTATGGTATAATAGTTATATTGGTGTATGGTATAGTAGTTATATTGGTGTATGGTATTGTAGTTATATTGGTGTATGGTATAGTAGTTATATTGGTGTATGGTATAGTAGTTATATTGGTGTATGGTATAGTAGTTATATTGGTGTATGGTATAGTAGTCATATTGGTGTATGGTATAGTAGTTATATTGGTGTATGGTATAGTAGTCATATTGGTGTATGGTATAGTAGTTATATCGGTGTATGGTATAGAAGTTATATTGGTGTATGGTATAGTAGTCATATTGGTGTATGGTATAGTAGTTATATCGGTGTATGGTATAGTAGTTATATTGGTGTATGGTATAGTAGTTATATTGGTGTATGGTATAGTAGTTATATTGGTGTATGGTATAGTAGTTATATTGGTGTATGGTATAGTAGTTATATTGGTGTATGGTATAGTAGTTATATTGGTGTATGGTATAGTAGTTATATTGGTGTATGGAACAGTAGTTATATTGGTGTACGGTATAATAGACCATATTGGTGTATGGTATAGTAGTTATATCGGTGTATGGTATAGTAGTTATATTGGTCTATGGTATAATAGACCATATTGGTGTATGGTATAGTAGTTATATTGGTGTATGGTATAGTAGTTATATTGGTGTATGGTATAGTAGTTATATTGGTGTATGGTATAGTAGTTATATTGGTGTATGGAACAGTAGTTATATTGGTGTATGGTATAGTAGTCATATTGGTGTATGGTATAGTAGTTATATCGGTGTATGGTATAGTAGTTATATTGGTGTATGGTATAATAGTTATATTGGTGTATGGTATAGTAGTTATATTGGTGTATGGTATAGTAGTTATATTGGTGTATGGTATAATAGACCATATTGGTGTATGGTGTAGTAGTTATATCGGTGTATGGTATAGTAGTTATATTGGTGTATGGTATAGTAGTTATATTGGTGTATGGTATAGTAGTTATATTGGTGTATGGTATAGTAGTTATATTGGTGTATGGTATAATAGTCATATTGGTGTATGGTATAGTAGTTATATTGGTGTATGGTATAGTAGTTATATTGGTGTATGGTATAGTAGTCATATTGGTGTATGGTATAGTAGTTATATCGGTGTATGGTATAGTATTTATATTGGTCTATGGTATAATAGACCATATTGGTGTATGGTATAGTAGTTATATTGGTGTATGGTATAGTAGTTATATTGGTGTATGGTATAATAGTTATATTGGTGTATGGTATAGTAGTTATATTGGTGTATGGTATAGTAGTTATATTGGTGTATGGTATAGTAGTTATATTGGTGTATGGTATAATAGACCATATTGGTGTATGGTATAGTAGCCATATTGGTGTATGGTATAGTAGCTATATCAGTGTATGGTATAGTAGTTATATTGGTGTATGGTATAGTAGTTATATTGGTGTATGGTATAGTAGTTATATTGGTGTATGGTATAATAGACCATATTGGTGTATGGTATTTGTTCGGTTTATATTTATACAAAGGAAACAAAGATAGTTCTGGAAAATAATTAGCCAACATTAGTACGCTAGCTCTTCATTATGGTTTGACTATTTTATTTTAAAGTTAATAATTCTCTAAGTTAACCTTAAAGCCAGTAGATAGCGATTGCACTGACGTCATCCACGTATTGTTATATGATTCTCCTGATGGCGCATGAAGCCGGAAGTATTTGACATTTCAAGCACGCCATATTGCTGAATGGCACAACAACAACAACAAAAAAAGGTAACTATCAAAGGATCATGGTCGATGTAGTCCTTTTCATCCGACCTGAGAGCCAACCTTAGTGTCTATGGAGCCTCCTCTTGGTCTGCGTCATTACGTGGTTCTGTGTGACGAGAAATGTAGTAGTTAGAATGGATCAGTATTTAATTAAATATTTAGATTTTTTTCTTTTTTTAAATAATTCATTGTGGTGATTGATCATAATAAACCCAACATTAGAGCCCAAAACATCCTTCTAAAAAAAGTTTTGTTTGGCCGTTCTGGCGATCGTAATTTACATAGGTTTTCTAGAGCAGACGAAGGCTTTTGGCACAGCTAGTAGTAACCGACCTGCGGAGCTTTAACTTAACGCTCCAGACCGGACACTGGGGGGCCTGTGACTTAACGCTCCAGACCGGACACTGGGGGGCCTGTGACTTAACGCTCCAGACCGGACACTGGGGGGGCCTGTGACTTAACGCTCCAGACCGGACACTGGCGGGCCTGTGACTTAACGCTCCAGACCGGACACTGGGGGGGCCTGTGACTTAACGCTCCAGACCGGACACTGGCGGGCCTGTGACTTAACGCTCCAGACCGGACACTGGGGGGGCCTGTGACTTAACGCTCCAGACCGGACACTGGGGGGGCCTGTGACTTAACGCTCCAGACCGGACACTTGGGGGGGCCTGTGACTTAACGCTCCAGACCGGACACTGGGGGGGCCTGTGACTTAACGCTCCAGACCGGACACTGGCGGGCCTGTGACTTAACGCTCCAGACCGGACACTGGGGGGGCCTGTGACTTAACGCTCCAGACCGGACACTGGGGGGGCCTGTGACTTAACGCTCCAGACCGGACACTGGGGGGGCCTGTGACTTAACGCTCCAGACCGGACACTGGGGGGGCCTGTGACTTAACGCTCCAGACCGGACACTGGGAGGCCTGTGACTTAACGCTCCAGACCAGACACTGGGGGGGCCTGTGACTTAACGCTCCAGACCGGACACTGGGGGGCCTGGTGACTTAACGCTCCAGACCGGACACTGGGGGGGCCTGTGATTTAACGCTCCAGACCGGACACTGGGGGGGCCTGGTGACTTAACGCTCCAGACCGGACACTGGGGGGGCCTGGTGACTTAACGCTCCAGACCGGACACTGGGGGGGGCCTGTGACTTAACGCTCCAGACCGGACACTGGCGGGCCTGTGACTTAACGCTCCAGACCGGACACTGGGGGGACCTGGTGACTTAACGCTCCAGACCGGACACTGGGGGGGCCTGTGACTTAACGCTCCAGACCGGACACTGGGGGGGCCTGTGACTTAACGCTCCAGACCGGACACTGGGGGGGGCCTGTGACTTAACTCTCCAGACCGGACACTGGGGGAGCCTGGTGACTTAACGCTCCAGACCGGACACTGGGGGGGCCTGTGACTCAACGCTCCAGACCGGACACTGGGGGGGCCTGGTGACTTAACGCTCCAGACCGGACACTGGGGGGGCCTGGTGACTTAACGCTCCAGACCGGACACTGGGGGGCCTGGTATTAACACATGAACAAATTAATGATCTGTGAAGACTCAACAAACCCGAATGGTAACACACAGTAACACTTTACTGACAGTCGACAGATATGAAGCCTGATATTTACATAAGCATGTTAAATCATTTAGAGTGTTTTGAAATAGAAAATCAGCTTAATGAATAGACCCTTGGACTAAAATACGGTTCAGTGGACATTCAGTCGGTAGAGCATAGTGCTTGTAACGCCGGGATAGTGGGTTCGATTCCCGGGACTACCCTACGTAAAATAAACGTATGCATGACTGTAAGTGGCTTTCGTAAAAGCGTCTGATAAAGCGTCTGATAGATGGCATATTATTATATATATATATATATATATGTTTGTTTTCCTAAAATAAAGATATGTTTGTTTTCCTAAAATAAAGATATGTTTGTTTTCCTAAAATAAAGATGTACAACTCGTCTACCCTGTCGTCCCTGGAGCTACCAGCAGAGGGCCGCGACGACCCTGAGCTCCTCGGCCTGAAACGCGTTGGCATGGGCGGCACCACGGGCAGTACTGTGGCATGGGACAGGTAAGATATACACCTGTATGCATGCGTGCACGCACACACAGTAACATACGCACCACACACACAATGTCCTCTCAAACACGCATGCAGACACACACACACAGTGATGTAAAGTACTTCAGTAAAAATACTTTAAAGTACTACTTAAGTAGTTTTTTTTAGGGTATCTGTACTTTACTTTACTATTTATATTTTTGACTACTTTTACTTCACTACATTTCATAAGAAAATAATGTCCGTTTTTTTCCTTGACACCCAAAAGTACTAGTTATATTTTGAATAGTAATAACATGTTAATAACACAGTAATAACACTGAATACCTAGAATAATATACAGTAATAACATGTTAATAACACAGTAATAACACTGAATACCTAGAATAATATACAGTAATAACACTGTCTCACTGCTCCATGGTAACCTAGAATAATATACAGTAATAACACTGTCTCACTGCTCCACGGTAACCTAGAATAATATATAGTAATAACACTGTCTCACTGCTCCACGGTAACCTAGAATAATATATAGTAATAACACTGTCTCACTGCTCCACGGTAACCTAGAATAATATATAGTAATAACACTGTCTCACTGCTCCACGGTAACCTAGAATAATATATAGTAATAACACTGTCTAACTGCTCCACGGTAACCTAGAATAATATATAGTAATAACACTGTCTCACTGCTCCACGGTAACCTAGAATAATATATAGTAATAACACTGTCTCACTGCTCCACGGTAACCTAGAATAATATATAGTAATAACACTGTCTCACTGCTCCACGGTAACCTAGAATAATATATAGTAATAACACTGTCTCACTGCTCCACGGTAACCTAGAATAATATATAGTAATAACACTGTCTCACTGCTCCACGGTAACCTAGAATAATATAGTAATAACACTGTCTCACTGCTCCACGGTAACCTAGAATAATATATAGTAATAACACTGTCTCACTGCTCCACGGTAACCTAGAATAATATATAGTAATAACACTGTCTCACTGCTCCACGGTAACCTAGAATAATATATAGTAATAACACTGTCTCACTGCTCCACGGTAACCTAGAATAATATATAGTAATAACACTGTTTCACTGCTCCACGGTAACCTAGAATAATATATAGTAATAACACTGTCTCACTGCTCCACGGTAACCTAGAATAATATATAGTAATAACACTGTCTCACTGCTCTATGGTAACCTAGAATAATATATAGTAATAACACTGTCTCACTGCTCCACGGTAACCTAGAATAATATATAGTAATAACACTGTCTCACTGCTCCACGGTAACCTAGAATAATATATAGTAATAACACTGTCTCACTGCTCCACGGTAACCTAGAATAATATATAGTAATAACACTGTCTCACTGCTCCACGGTAACCTAGAATAATATATAGTAATAACACTGTCTCACTGCTCCACGGTAACCTAGAATAATATATAGTAATAACACTGTCTCACTGCTCCACGGTAACCTAGAATAATATATAGTAATAACACTGTCTCACTGCTCCACCGGTAACCTAGAATAATATATAGTAATAACACTGTCTCACTGCTCCACGGTAAACCTAGAATAATATATAGTAATAACACTGTCTCACTGCTCCACGGTAACCTAGAATAATATATAGTAATAACACTGTCTCACTGCTCTATGGTAACCTAGAATAATATATAGTAATAACACTGTCTCACTGCTCCATGGTAACCTAGAATAATATATAGTAATAACACTGTCTCACTGCTCCACGGTAACCTAGAATAATATAGTAAATAACACTGTCTCACTGCTCCACGGTAACCTAGAATATATATAGTAATAACACTGTCTCACTGCTCCAACGGTAACCTAGAATAATATATAGTAATAACACTGTCTCACTGCTCCACGGTAACCTAGAATAATATATAGTAATAACACTGTCTCACTGCTCCACGGTAACCTAGAATAATATATAGTAATAACACTGTCCTCACTGCTCCACGGTAACCTAGAATAATATATAGTAATAACACTGTCTCACTGCTCCACGGTAACCTAGAATAATATATAGTAATAACACTGTCTCACTGCTCCACGGTAACCTAGAATAATATATAGTAATAACACTGTCTCACTGCTCCACGGTAACCTAGAATAATATATAGTAATAACACTGTCTCACTGCTCCACGGTAAACCTAGAATAATATATAGTAATAACACTGTCTCACTGCTCCACGGTAACCTAGAATAATATATAGTAATAACACTGTCTCACTGCTCCACGGTAACCTAGAATAATATATAGTAATAACACTGTCTCACTGCTCCACGGTAACCTAGAATAATATATAGTAATAACACTGTCTCACTGCTCCATGGTAACCTAGAATAATATATAGTAATAACACTGTCTCACTGCTCCATGGTAACCTAGAATAATATATAGTAATAACACTGTCTCACTGCTCCATGGTAACCTAGAATAATATATAGTAATAACACTGTCTCACTGCTCCATGGTAACCTAGAATAATATATAGTAATAACACTGTCTCACTGCTCCATGGTAACCTAGAATAATATACAGTAATAACACTGTCTCACTGCTCCATGGTAACCTAGATTAATATATAGTAATAACACTGTCTCACTGCTCCACTGTCTCACTGCTCCATCCCCAACACAGTTAATACACACACCATCCCCCAACACAGACAACACACACACCAGTAACACACCATCCCCCAACACTGTCAATACACACACCATCCCCCAACACAGTTAATACACACACCAGTAACACACCATCCCCCAACACAGTTAATACACACACCATCCCCCAACACAGTCAACACACACACCAGTAACACACCATCCCCCAACGCAGTCAATACACACACCATCCCCCAACACAGTTAATACACACCCCATCCCCAACACAGACAACACACACACCAGTAACACACCATCCCCCAACACAGTCAATACACACACCATCCCCCAACACAGTTAATACACACACCATCCCCCAACACAGTTAATACACACACCATCCCCCAACACAGTTAATACACACACCAGTAACACACCATCCCCCAACACAGTCAATACACACACCATCCCCCAACACAGTTAATACACACACCATCCCCCAACACAGTTAATACACACACCATCCCCCAACACAGTTAATACACACACCAGTAACACCCCATCCCCCAACACAGTCAACACACACACCATCCCAACACAGTTAACACACACACCATCCCCCAACACAGTTAATACACACACCATCCCCCAACACAGTTAATACACACACCATCCCCAACACAGTTAATACACACACCAGTAACACACCATCCCCCAACACAGTTAATACACACACCAGTAACACACCATCCCCAACACAGTCAATACACACACCATCCCCCAACACAGTCAATACACACACCATCCCCCAACACAGTTTAATAACAACACACCATCCCCCAACACAGTTAATACACACACCATCCCCCCAACACAGTTAACACACACACCAGTACACCCCATCCCCCAACACAGTCATCACACACCATCCCCAACACAGTTAATACCACACCATCCCCCCAACACAGTTAATACACACACCATCCCCCAACACAGTCAACACACACACCAGTAACACACCATCCCCACACAGTCAACACCACAAGCACCATCCCCAACACAGTTAACACACACACCATCCCCCAACACAGTCAACACACACACCATCCCCCAACACAGTTAACACACACACCATCCGCCAACACAGTTAATACACACACCATCCCCCAACACAGACAACACACACACCATCCCCCAACACAGACAACACACACACCATCCCCCAACACAGACAACA